>NC_057799.1:500269161-500279083 GCF_018294505.1 Triticum aestivum
GGCGTGGGGAGAGGAAGGAGGCGACGTGGCGCGCTCCGGTAGGCTGCGGGCGGCGGCGGCGAAGTGTCCGGAGGCGGCGAACGTGTCCGGCGGCGGCGGGGAAAAAGCTAGGGTTTCATCTGCGTTTCGTTACGGGAGGGGATGCTCTTTTATAGCTAGAGGGAGCTAGGAGGCTCCAAATGAGGTGTGGTTTTCGCCCACACGATCGTGATCGAACGACCTAGAGCATGGAAGAGAGTTTGGTGGGTTTTGGGCTGGTTTTGAGGGGGGGTTTTGCTGGACACTCAAATGGACTTTGCGGATGCCCGGTTAACCGTTGGAGTACCAAACGACCTCCAAATGGAACGAAACTTGACCGGTAGTCTCCGGGTGGTATATTAAGGCCACTTGACAAGCCTCGGTCCATTCCGAGAAAGTTTGACACCCGCACACGAAAGAAAACAAGAGGGGTGCACCGGAGGAGATAGGAGCGCCGGATTGCAAAACGGACAACGGGGAAAATGCTCGGATGCATGAGATGAACACGTATGCAAATGCAATGCACATGATGACATGATATGAAATGCATGACAAGGACAAAAACAAAACGAAAGACAAAACCCGACCACGGAGGGAATATCATATCACATAGTCGAAAATGGCAAGTGTCGGAGTTACAAATATGGCAAGTTACATCTGGGGTGTTACACAAGCACAGGAGCCGGGCAACCCAACTATTGACCAAAGACATGATTCGGAGCCAATGCATATAATGCTAAATTCGGGGTGCCGAACTTATCTATAAGAAGTGTTCGGACTTTGTTGCCGCATTATGGGGCGATAGGGAGCCCCTGGCGAATATGAAATGTACCAAAGTGCACGGGTGCGAGGATATAAGTAATTAATAGCAACGGGAAACAGAAAAAGAGCATAGGTAGTATCTGGGCCCCCTTGACTTGGGCCGTAAACTGCTTCCATTATGGTTGGGTTAATGTGTCAAAGCGCATTTATACAAATAATGCGATAAGCAACCGGCTATTTATCATGCCAGAACCAGAGGAGAGCTGCATTTGGGTACTGAAGGACAGGTAGAGTAGTCGTTGGATTGTCCTCTAGGGCTTCCCCTGTATGCCTGTGCTCTTCGCCAATCTGGTGTACTTGTCCTTTGACAGGACCGGTAGTCAGGCCATCGGAGGAGGCCTGTATAAAAGATACCTGAAAAAGAGGGAGAAAAAAAGAAAAAAAAAGAAAATAGTAGAGATACCAGTGAGTCCGGGATCGGTGTAGCCGAACTACAAGCTAGCTGTGCCTCCGTCGATGCCCATGGGATCTTGAGTGCGTAATTATGTACGTGTGGTGCGGATGCGGCTACCTCATCAGGACCGGGACGGAGGCTGAATTGCTAGTCGAGCTCTTGACGAGCCGAACCATCCTGTTGCAGTGTTGTCCGGACTCTCTTAGTGATGTCCAGGGGCTCGGCAGTCGGATTACGGTTCTGCTTGAGAAGGCCGCTCTGTACCTCTGCTGCTAGGGCGGCTGTGTGCTCCTCTGTTCAGAGGGAGCGTTCAGTATTTCCATTGACTGTTATGACTGTTATGACGCCGCGTGGACCAGGCATCTTAAGCTTGAGATAAGCATAATGTGTCACCACATTGAATCTAGCAAACGCGGTTCGTCCTAGCAGTGCGTGGTAGCCGCTGCAGAAGGGGACGATATCGAAGATTAACTCTTTGCTTCGGAAGTTGTTCGGAGAACCGAAGACCACATCCAGCACGATTGAGCCCGTACAGCAGGCCTCTATGCCTGGTATGACTCCTTGAAAGGTAGTCTTTGTGGGTTTGATTCGTGAGGGATTAATGCCCATCTTCCGCACTGTGTCCTGATAAAGCATGTTGAGGCTACTACCACCGTCCATCAGGACTCGTGTTAGGTGAAACCCGGCGATAATTGGGTCGAGGACTAGTGCGGCCGAACCACCATGGCGGATACTAGTTGGGTGATCTCAACGATCAAAAGTGATCGGGAATGACGACCACGGATTGAATTTTGGGGCGACTGGCTCTACCGCGTAGACGTCCCTGAGTGCTCGCTTGCCCTCCCTTTTGGGGATGTTTGTAGCGTATATCATGTTCACCGTTTTGACTTGAGGGGGAAATTTCTTCTGCCCCCCAGTGTTCGGCTGCCGGGGCTCTTCGTCCTCGTCCTCGCTTTGTGATCCCTTTTCCTTGTTCTCGCCATTTAACTTGCCAGCCTGTTTAAAAACCCAACAATCTCTGTTGGTATGATTGGCTTGTTTGTCTGGGATGCCATGTATCTGGCACGGACGGTCGAGTATGCGGTCCAAGCTGGATGGTCCCTCATTGTTCCTTTTGTAGGTCTTTTTCCGCTGGCCGGACTTGGAGCCGCTGAATTCGGCGTTAACTGTAGTGTCATCGGTATTGTCGCCATTGCTTCGGTGTTTGTGTCTATTGCACCGGAGCTTGCCGGTGCTGTTCTTGGCCTCGGAGGGGCCTGCCTCGTTGGCTGTGTTTTTGCTACGAGCCAGCCAGCTGTCCTCCCCCGTGCAAAAGCGGGTCATAAGCGTCGTGAGGGCTGCCATGGATTTCGGCTTTTCTTGGCCGAGGTGGCGGGCAAGCCATTCGTCGCGGATGCTGTGTTTGAAGGCTGCTAGGGCTTCGGCATCCGGACAGTCAACAATCTGGTTCTTTTTGGTTAGGAACCTAGTCCAGAATTTTCTGGCTGATTCTCTAGGTTGTTGAACTATATGACTTAAGTCATCAGCGTCTGGTGGCCGGACATAAGTACCTTGGAAGTTGTCCAGAAAAGCTTCTTCCAAGTCCTCCCAACTGCCGATGGAATTTTCGGGCATGCTATTTAACCAGTGTCTAGCTGGCCCTTTTAGTTTTAGTGGGAGGTATTTGATGGCGTGGAGGTCGTCCCCTCGGGGCATATGAATGTGTAGAATAAAATCCTCGATCCATACTGCAGGATCGGTTGTTCTGTCGTATGATTCGATATTGACGGGCTTGAACCCCTCGGGGAATTCGTGATCCAGTACTTCATCTGTGAAGCAGAGGGGGTGTGCGGCGCCTCTATATCAGGCCGCGTCACGGCGCACCTCCGATGAAGTCTGTCTGCGGTTATCGGCCCGGGCGTGACTAGGTTTGTCACGTCCGAATAGGTAGCCGTCATCCCGAGTCGGGAAGCGTCCTCGCGATCCGTAGATTGATCTGGTGTGTCATACTCTACTGTCCACGTCCTGCCGAAGGTCGTATGTATGGTCCCGAGCTGTTCTGTCTCTGTTTTTACGAAGCGGTGGGGCGGGCTATTGTTCGGCCTGAGTTGCCGTTTTATCCCGACCGCGGGGTGGTCGGTCCGCCGCACTATCCCGACCACGTGGTGGTCGTTCCGCATTGCGCGAGGGAGGTATGGGATCTGGTGCCTCCTCATCGAACTGAGGTAGCAGTCTGCGCTTCGGGTAACTCTTGGCTGGGCGCTTGAGGCCGTATTCTTCGGCTGCCAGGACATCGGTCCATTTGTCAATGAGTAGGTCTTGATCGGCTTGGAGCTCCTGCTGCTTTTTCTTCAGGCTTCTAGCAGTAGCTATTAGCTGGCGCTTGAAGCGCTCCTGCTCGAGGGGTGCCTCAGGCATGATGAAATCCTCGCTGCCGAGGCTCTCCACATCCTCGGAGACTGGACGATAACTATCGTCATCCGGGTCATTGGGCATGGCCTGTTTATCACGGTTAACATGCCCGTTGTCTTGTTCCTCCTGTTCGGATGCTACTCCAACAGGGTCCACTACAAAAAAATACACTTCCGTGATGATACGTGTTTGTCACAGTAGGTCACGTTTTCTGTCATGCATGTACATCCATGACAAATTTATGATAGAATCAAGATAGTCATACCTGTGCTATTGTAGAAGTGTTCCATGACATTACCAAAATTATCATCACGGAAGTGTCCACTTCCATGACGATAAATCGCGCGTCACAGAAGTGCTTTCGTCAAGGGTGACCGACACGTGGCATCCACCGTAACGGAATGCCGTTAAGCTATCGGGTCCGGGTTTGGATCCGATAACCCGTTAACAGCCCCGACCAATGGGGATTTTCCATGTGTAAAATCATCATTGGCTGGAGGGAACACGTGTCGGCTCACCGTTGGGACAGATGTCATCCACTCATTGGACCCAAAGCGCCTATGATACGTCGACACGTGGCACGGCCCAACAGAGGCCCATTCCTGTGAAAAGGCCGGCCCATTTGACTTGGTCAAAAGGTGGCGGGCCGGCCCACGGAAGCCTGTTAATGGCATGTTCGCATATAGCCCATTTATAGCCCGCTAACCCAGAGCCCGTTTACGGCCTATCCGAATTAGGCCCAGTAGCATCATCTGGGCCGTCCAATATAATTCCAGCCCGTTTTAACTTCCGGCCCATGTATGGCCCATGACGTCTTTCGGCCCATATGAGGCCCTTAGTAACCCTCGGCCCATTAACGGCCCGTGGTAAAACTGGCCCGTAATGAACAGTGTATCAGTTTATACCCATTAACGGCCCATTATACCGTTGGGCCGTTTCCAGCCCATGTTATCTTTCGGCCTTCTCAGGGCCCATTTATTCTTGGGCTCATTTCCAGCATTCGTTTACTTACGGCCCGTTACATGCCTTTTCTTCTTGTGGGCCAAATTCAGCCCGTGGATACAGTCGGCCCGTTTGTGGCCCGTTAATCTGTTGGGCCATTTTCTTAGCATCATCAAATACGGCCGATTAACGGCCCATTATGGCCAGCCCATAAAACGTACGATTTCCACTCTAGCCCGTTTACGGCCCCTTATACGGCCCGTACAAGGCCCATAGATGAGACGGCCCGTAGAAGGCCCATTGACCCGATGGCCCACAGAAGGCCCATTGGTCCGACGGCCCATAGAAGGCCCATGGAAGGCCCATGGATCCGACAGCCGATAGAAGGCCCACGGATCCGACAGCCCATAGAAGGCCCACGAATCCGACAGCCACAGAAGGCCAGGGATCGTCCGTCCCGTGGATGGCCCATGGAACGTACGGCCTGCGGAGGGCCATGGTCACTACAACGTTTGGGCGAGTTGGCCCCCGTCTGAATGATATAGCATATTCAAAGAATTATCGTACTCTATACTATCACCTCTAAAAAACATACACTATACAATAAAGAGACTAAGGCATAGAAACGTAGAATAATCCTACACTATACAATAAAGAAATTACAGCCGATTATACCCACTGGGCATTATGGTTCGGCACCAGTGATAATAAAGCATACACAAACATCAAATTACATACACTGGGCAAATACAGCTCATACATCATGGACGCGCATCAACATAACTTACCATTTGAACTATAATCTCTTCAGAAAATAGGATTGGCCGGATTTAGATAGCACAAATTTCAGTCTGCAAAATCTCCAATTCCTTCGTTGTTACCTCAGTGTCTTGTTTCATTTTTTTGACTCCTGCATCTAATACCTGCATGTCCAGTCTCAACTTGTTGATTGTACGTTCAAAATCATGTAACGTTGTCTTGCCACCTCCAGTTGATGCTCGAGAACATCAGCACATTCCAACTCCAATCCATAATCATTCGGTAACGGCCATGCCGCACTGCTCGCAGATCTTTGTGTTGATGTCACTTCATCCTGAAATGTTTCTGTAAGTACACATGACTAGGGCAAAAATATAGTTACATCAGTGAAGCGAGCAAGACAGACTATTTTGTACATGGCAAAACAGGACTAACAATAATGTTACATGTCATGAAGCATAAGCAGGTGATACTTTAAAAATTATAAAAAAGGTAGTCTGTGTAGCCTGCATACAGAAATCTCTCTTAGCTCACCAGAGGAGCATGATGTTGGGGCCCAATCCAAAACACAGACAAGTTACAAATTTAGACAGCATGTTGCGTAGAAGTAAGCAAGCAGTTGGCCATTCTGTAGCTCAATTAAAGTCTTAGGGAGCATAATGAACAGCAGAGGATTTCATACAAACATACTACAACAAGCAAAACTATGCAATCATTAGCCTAGTATAAACTAGATTGTGAGCCTCATTCAATAATAGTTGGTTAATAGACTTCAAAGCTTCAGGCACACTTCGGCAGAGTAATTAAATGGTAAGGCCTTTAATTATGTCAACTAATAGTTATACAAGTACCCAACATCAGGCATCATTCTTTGGGCATCTCATTAACTGAGGACAAATAAAGCAATTGAAAAGAGCAAATTAACTATGCCTGAAACAAACAAGGAATTGAACTGTTGAGTTGGATATAGTGACTTACCTTAACAGGTTGAAGAGGCTCAGCGCAGCTCCTACTTCTCCTGCAAGGTTCCTTCCTAACATCTTGTACTTGGAAATCCTCAATCTTATCGTCATTGCACCCCCTCTGCAAGGTGACACAAACTAGTTACTCGTCTCCTTGTAAGATAAATATGCATACTTTCCAGTCTGTGAACACAAAAGGATGAGATTATAACGAAACAACACCAGATAATGAAACATGCCGCATCTCTTGCACTTGCACACAATGAAATGAGCATTTACTATGTCTGCACTATGTAAAAACTAGGCATACCTTCGAACTGGATCTCCAGGTACTCTTGGAGAGCCTACTTTAGTGTACAGCCAAACCTTTATGTCACCTATGAGTTAGAAAAGGCCCCACTACAGCAGCCCTTAGTGTTTAAATCGTTGACAAGCTCTGTTAGAGTGTTAGGTCAAGAACAACAAGTAATCAAAGCAAACAGTCCTAGTATGGCTGGCTAATGCAAACAAGCAATTGAACAGATGTGTGAGCTTACATATCAAGAAAAGAAGCAAAGAAGGAGGCTTAAAGACCATCACTTGACTGACCAGATTTAAGGGGCATTTAAATATCATGTGCAACGTATGAACTAACATAAACATTGCATATTCCAGATTCTACAATGGAATGCACATGTATTAGGTTATGCCATGTATGATGATGCCTAAATGTACACTACAGCAGGCATGAGTGATTCATCATTGCACGCACAATTGAATTGCAGGTTAAGGGCCAGTTCTATTCCGCCTTTTTAGGGCTTATTGTCAAAATAAGCCATAAAAGATGTAAAGAAGTCATTTTTGAGTTATGGGCTTGGGCTTAACTAATTTCGCTTTGGAGGGGGTGTTTCGGGTAGAACCTCACTAAAAATTGAAGGGAAGGGGAATAGTGAAATGACTCGGTTGTCTGCCTATATTACACTCAAAATGCAACTGGTGACGCCCGCGTCACACCTCACCCTCAAGTAAAAACAAACACGCAAGCGTTCATTGCCCTGCCCGCTTGCATCTCCTCTCCCGTTTCCCTCTACCTCGATCCCCTGCCTGCAACACTAGGGTTCCTCCAGCAAGCCGTCGCCACTGGTCCCATCTGGTCTGGTCCTCGACGATGCTCTGTCCAGCTAGGCTACATGGCCGGTGGGTAGGGGCAAATCTCCCTGGCTGCTCCTCCCTCTGGTGCCGCCCCTCATTCTCATGGTCTCCAGCAGCTGCTCCACTGTGGTTCGTCCAACGCAATACTCCGGCAGGCGCTGCACAACTACGGCGGATGCCACACTGCGGCAGAAGGCACATTATTCCCCCTCTCCACCTCCCAGGCCGTGGCCTTGAGGTGCTGTCGAAGGATGAGCTCATCCAACAAGGTGAGGATCTCCTCTGATTTTTTGCCAAATTTTCATTCTGATCCACTATATGATGAATTGCTATGAGCTGCTTCTGCTGCTGCTATATGATGCATTGCTATGAGCTCCTCCTCCTCCTGCTATATGATGAATTGCTATGAGCTGCTGCTGCTATATGATGAATTGCTATGAGCTGCAGCTGCTATATGATGAATTGCTATGAGCTGCTGCTGCTATATGATGTGTTGCTATAAGCTGCTCCTGCTGCTGTTGTATGATGAATTGCTATGAGCTGCTCCTGCTGATGCTATATGATGAATTGCTATGAGCTGCTCCTGCTGCTGCTATATGATGAATTGCTATGAGCTGCTCCTGCTGCTGCAATATGATGAATTGCTATGAGCTGCTCCTGCTCCTGCTATATGATGAATTGCTATGAGCTGCTGCTGGTATACGATGAATTGCACACTGCTGCTGCTGCTGTATGATGAGTTGCTATGAGCTGCTGCTGCTATATGATACTTTCAGGTGGTGCTGCTATATGATAATAACCAGCCACTTGGACCATCGAATTTCAATAAATAATTGTTCTTCATTTAAATGTCTGTCATGCGTTTTTCGTTTAAATTATGCAATGGGATCTCTATGGAAAACATTGACCAAAGTAGATTGTACCAAGTAGATGGTATATTTGTATTTGCATTTTGAGCAAATAGTAATGGTCTATTTTCCTATCATATTAATTACTGCACTGGATTCAATTTGTGATGTTTGCAAGTGAACTTAATTTTCATATGGGCAGCAAAATGAAAAAATATAATGAAATCTAGACTTTTCACTTATCATACCAAAGATAAGCTGAAAACGCAATGAAAAGAACTGGTTGGCTTATTACATGGAGCTTATATTCACATGTACTTATTTTCTTAGGATAACTCGTAATAACTGTCCCTAAGAAACTTGGCCAATAGAACTGACATACAAATAACATGTCATGATGATTGCAATGGAGGAGTGACGTACCATAGCACACTGTATAGGCTCACCGCTGGTTCTCCTTTTTTGCGATGTTCCATGAAATTGCCACATACATCTTGTACTTTTTCATTGTGTAACCCAATCTGCAAGTTGGCACGGCTAATTTCAGACATCTCTGCATGATAATACATTGCATATCCCTTGCGCCTATTTAAACCACCAATTAATGATTGTATGCGTAGCATAAACTAGCCATGACTCTGTGTGCTGGACTAGCAGGCACTCTAAGGGAGCCTAATGTAGTGTACTGGAATTCCTACATGCCACCTACGATTTTGTGTAATGTACTGCCTCTGTTCCTAAATATATGTCTATGTAGAGATTCCAGTATGGACCACATACAGATGTATATAGATGCATTTTCGAGTGTAGATTCACTCATTTTGCTCCGTATGTAGCCTATAGTGGAATCTCTAGAAAGACTTATATTTAGGAACGGAAGTACGAGGTAGTATCATGTATGACATCTACATATCTAATTTAGCAGCCAGTAGTAGAAATCATTGTCTGCACAAAGGGATTACTGGTCGAAAATCCTAGCAAAGCATGCTGGCAGGCACAGAACAATACAAGAGAGAGAGAGAGACACGCTTACAAGATCATAGCAATGCCTCGGTCCAGGATCTTGGTTGGCCAACCTATTAGATCCAGAAGAAACATCATCCTAGTAGTTTTTGCCAGCTGCATAACAGGTAACAGCGACCAGTTAGTATATTTGAAGTACATCGGGCAGGTGATGCTGGACGGGTTTAAAGGTGACAAGTACCTAGGCCGTGGCGGGTCCTTGGCATCTTGCCAGACGGTGGGAATCATGTTAGAAACATCAAGGGTGATGACGCTGCGCTGGCTGTCGGGGACCGGTAAGGAGATCTAGAACTGTCGAGTAGGGTGTTTGTGGAGCGGCTCCGGTAGGGTGGACTATGGTGTGGGCAAAGCGGATCTGTGGCCGTGGACGAGGGCGTAGGTGAAGCTGCTTCGATGGTTGGGTTAAGGATGGTGTCAACGATGCGGATCTGCGGCCGTGGACGGGGCGTCAAAAGCTGCTCCGGTAGGTTGGATGAGGGTGCGAGGAAGCGGATCTGAGGCCGTGGACTTGTGAGTTGGCAAAGCGGCCCCGGAAGGGTTGAAAATGGTATAGGCGAAGCTACTCCGGTGGGGTTGACGATGTTGTCGGCGAAGCGGCTCCGGTAGGGTTGAGGAAGGTGTCGGCGAAGAGG
>NC_057799.1:500279338-500305863 GCF_018294505.1 Triticum aestivum
GAATGAGCCGCTGCAGATGCGCTGCGGTTGACGAGAGTACCGGCGAAGCAGATCCGGCGCCGTGGACAAGGCTGGCACTGAATGGGCTATGGTACACTGGTGGATGAGCAGTCTACTTGTTTCTAGGGGAGATGGGAGGGGTAGATGCGGCCGCAGAAGCAGATCCGGCGAGGTGGACGCCGCTGGCAGTGAATGGGCTCTGGTACGCCAATGGATGAGCAGTCTAGGGTTTCAAGAGGGGAGGGGAGAAAGGCCGATGAAGTACGGACGACGTGATGTGAGATGCTCTGGTGCTGTGGAGTTAGTCGTTTTTGCGGGAGGGGAAGAGGAAATGGGGGTGCCGTGTAGTGGGGGGAACCGGAAGATACCAAAGCAGCCCCGACCTATTATGTAGATGAGGGCGGTATTGTAACTGTTGGTCTCCGTACACCAAGGACAAAAGGGGAATTTCGCATGCTAAAGACTAAGGTGGCGGAAATTTTAGAAGGATGCGGGAGATTTTGCCGCCCGCGGGATCGTTCGTATCCAGTTTCAACTAATTTTGGACCGTGCTAGCGGGAAGGTCATGCGAGACTGTGTACACGGGGCACGCGTCAGCAGTTAATAACTGGTGTGTCCACCCTAGAAAAAAAGACAATAACTCGGGATGATGCGCTGATAACTTGGACGTTGACACGGGCGCGGCCAATCGTACGGGTGTAGTGGCGCGTTCACAAAAAAGGGATCAAATGCTCAGCCTATGTATTTCTCGTGTAAATAGATAATTTAGTGCAATTGGTTATTTACTTTAAACATAATGCATTGACGTGTTAGTGTAGAGGCACACAAAAAGAAATGGATATTGTAGTCCGCTACTTAAAAGTGTTACATCATATGATTACATAGCCTCCATTTCATAAATTGTGTACCCATTGAATTCATATATGAATATTACATATATTACTTCATAATAGAACCTTAAATCATCCAAGGCTAATGATTTTGAATGCAAGAGTAACAATGGTGGATGTACATGATAGCTACATTGGTTGTTTGAAGAAACATCACTAACTTTGGCATACACAACTGAAAAGGTTTATTTAAATAGAAAAAATGTGATATGTGAGTGTCCAATCTTTATAGCGTTGAATCGATATTGTACCTTTGGCCACGATACGAAGTAGATATTGATTTATGTTCAAGCGATGCACGTCCACGATCGCTAGATAGTGATACGTGAATGAATTGTGCAATCTCTCTCACACGCATACATATCTCATTTCCCCGTGGTCATCGGAATCACACACGCGCACTTCGTGTATTTATCTCCCTCCGTCAAGGTTAGAATTCGTCTTTCTACCCTGTCCTACAAGTCTCTCACACAGAAACACACACGCTCTCTGTCGAACACGCCCACCCCTTTAATTCCGCCCACCCACAGCCACTAATGTCTCAAAGTATAATAATGTCTCTCACACATATGCCTAAGGTTAACTCGAGTTCCGGAACCATATGAATACATACAATGGGATTCCAACAGAGCACCTTTTGTTTTGAGATTTCGCTCTCTCTCTCCCACACATTGTTTCTTGCTTCATTTTTTCCGGCACTTGCATGCACACAATTTTGTTTATCTTCGTGATGCTTTAAGTATGCCTCGCACAAATGCTATCTACCTATCCCTTAGTATAGCTAGATATGTGTCACACAAACTCCTCCTCCCTACTAGCAAGATGCCCATGCGTTGCACCGAACATCAAGATGCATTTGTATGAGTAGTTTATCTTGTGGGAGAAAAGGATGAACGAGGGAATGCCTTATTTGCAAATGCGGAGAGGGGTGTGGGTATCTTTTTGCAAAATTGCCACAGTTTCCTTCCTATCCGTCGGGTATAAATCGGATGGCCTATATTGCAGGATGGCAGGAACACCATCATCACCAACTCTGTTTTTATAAGAGTAGGGATATGTAAGTGTCACTGCACCCCCGCCCCCCGACACACACACCCACACCCACACAACCATACACACACACTTCCCAACACCGAAGGAGTAGGGTGACACCTCGATCTTGATACCAATCTATCGACTGGCTTCTCTCTCAAACACACACACACACACACGCACACACACTACCCGACACCGAAGGAGTAGGGCGGCACCTCGATCTTGATAGTAATCTATCTACTCCTCTTTCAAACACACACACATATACACACACTCGCTAGTTGTGCCTCTGCCTACCGCGCACACTCTCGATATGTCTTTCTCTCCCTCCCCCTCCCCCACTCCAACAATGACAGCAGAAGGGTGACAACTCAATCTGATCGTAATCTGTCAATTGGTTTCTCTCTCGAACATTGTGTCTCTGTGCCTCGCTCAGTAGCCCCCTCGATATGTAGACTTCTCGCGCGCGCACAGCTGTAGTAACGATGACGCTGAACCCAGTGTGCCTCGTTTTTACCGGCCTCATGTGATAGTTTACACCCTGTTTTCTGTTAATTAACAAGGCAACCTTTTCTTTGTTACTACTAGTGAATCCGAAATCATTCAGGGCAGACATAAAATATATCACTTCAACCCAATTATCGCAGTAACTATTTTAAAAGAAACTAGCTAGATGCCCGTGCGTTGCACGGAACATCAAGATGCATTTGTATGAGTAGTTTATCTTGTGAGAGAAAAGGATGAACGAGGGAAGGCTGTATTTGCGAACGTGGAGAGGGGTGTGGGTATATTTTTGCAAAATTGCCATAGTTTTCTTCCTATCCGTTAGATATAAATCCGACGTCCTATATTGCAGGATGGCACGCACACCATCATCACCAACTCTGTTTTCTACTCCATCTGTTCCTAAATATTTATCTTTTTAGAGATTTCAACAAGTGACTACATATGGAGCAAAATGAGTGAATCTACACTTTAAAATATGTCTACATACACATCCATATGTGGTAGTCCATTTGATATCTAAAAAAGACAAATATTTAGGAACGGATGGAGTATAAGAGTAGACATGGAGATATATCAGCAACATGGTCTACAACAAAAATGTGCTGGACTGGTTAGCGCCGGATGCTCGCAACGCGATGACATGAGTTCGAATTGTGTCTTTAATTTTATATTTTTATATTATATATTAATTATTTAATGACATTGGAACCCACAGAGTACTTAGAATACAAGATTAAGGATGGACTTGTTTCTTTTTAACTTTCTGTACGAAGCTGTTGCCACCCTGCAAGTCACGTGTACACTGTACATGCAATTAACTTTTTATAGAGGGACAATCATACACACAATTAACTCAAATGGATTGGATGTCACTCTATTATTTCCAGCATAAGAGCATCTCCAACGGCAGCCGGCAAATTTCCTCCCGTTTCCTTCCGCGGAGGACGACATCAAACGCCAGCGGCATACATTTTCACAACTCTAACCAACCAGATGGAATTCGTGCAAACACAGACTGATTTCATATAAGCATGAAGGATTTCGTATAAAAAAGCCAGATCTTCATATAAACATGATGGATTTCATTACATTTACATGAACTAAGCGGTGCCAATCCAGCTATCTTGGTATAATTAATACTCCCTCCGTCCGGAAATACTTGTCCTAGAAATTGATGTATCTAGACTTATTTTAGTTATAGATACATACAATTTATCCATTCTTAGAACAAAAATTTCCCGCCAGCTGGAGAGGGAGTACATAATCTAAATGGCCGCCCGCGGATCCCTTTGTCTTCCTCATGTCCGGCAGACACTTTGCGGGGTCGACGAAGGTCCTCGGAAGAGACGAAGAAGCAAAGAAACCACCTGAATGCGCAGTCGTCGCCTCGGCGGTGGCCTTCATGGGACCCAAGTGGTGGCGGCCTCCTGTGTTCTACTTCTCCTCGATGATGGCGGCGGACACGGAGAAGCTGGCCACCGACTCGTCGTTGTCCACGCACCCGGCTTCTGTCTCTGCCTGCATGGCGCTGCCGCAGGCACGGGAGGCGCGCCCACAGACACGGGAGGCGCGGTACGACGCGACAGCGATGACGCCCGTACCGGTGTTTTCACCGCCGTCCCGGCGTGGAGCAAATCGCCACTCCTCATCGAGCTGAACTGGAGCGGCGAGTTGCTGAACCACGCGCCTGCTTGGGGCGGCAACTGGCTCCATCGGGCCAAGCGAGGTTGGTGAAGCACCGAGCGGCCTCGCCCGTATCCGGAGGGCTCGGCGGGCCACCCAGCCGGGTAATATGCCGGAGAACGGCTCCTCGGAAGCCATCGGAAGAGTGGAGAAAATGGTGAAGGCGGAGATGGGGGAGCGGCGGAGGGGTGCGATTCTTGCCCGCTGTCTGTCTGGCCTCGTGTAAATAGAGGGCGGACGGTAGGATCTTGGCCGGCGTCTGGCCTCGTTTAAACTGAGGGCGGACGGGAGGAGCTCGGCTGGTGTTGCGTTTAATTCCGACCCGCTCATGAATGGACGTGTGGCCGGAGTAGGTTTATCGGTTTGCATGCGGGTTTAATGGAGGGGTTTGATGGAGGCGAGGAGGCGCGTTCAGCCGGGCGTGTAGCGGGCGGCGCAGTACTATTCGATTTGACAGCGGGCGACGCAGTTCCCCATACGGCTTTAATGCAGACGAGTGAGGGAGTAGCGGTTCCCGAAATGTTGAACGGCCAATGCATCCTCCTTCAATTAATGCATGAGGGAAGTAATGGGAGGAGGACCGGGAAAAGAGGCTGCACGATGTGAATGCAACGCAGTTTGCCCTCATATAAAGGCGCCCCTCCATTCCAATGCATCTCCACATCGTACGCACCTAAGCATTTGCCTAAGCACCTACACTAAGTGCAAAAGAGCTCACTCCAGACCCATGGCGGCGATGCGCGCGAGCGGCCAGCGGCTGTGCCAGATGGTCCACGACGTCGGCCTACGACATGGCGCCGAGGATCGTCTCCAGACGGTGTTGGAGACCGGCTGGTGGATGGCCGCCGTCGACGCCAACTATGACTCTCAGTTGGACTAGATGATCGTTGCCACCACCAACAAGTTCACCGTCCTCAAGAAGCTCGCAGACAACATCGACATACTCCTCCAGCCCGCGTGCCCGGGCTCCTCATTGCCTGCCACCCTAATCGGCCTCCATGGTCGGAACCTCTTTCAAGCACTGGTGGCCCTGCGACTGCCCGCCGACGCCACGAAGAATGTCCACCTGGAGGTCGCGCTCGCCGCGAGGCGCCTCGCCCTGCAAGAATTCGTCGACCTACACATCCACGTGTACGAGCAAATCGTGTACATAGGTATCTACAAGGCCAGTGAGGACGCTACGACGTTGGCCTTCCTCAACCGGCTGGAAGCCTTGGATGCCTTTGCTGAGAAGAACCTCGACCTCGCCACAAAAGCCGCCGCTCCTTAGCCGCCGGTCGGTGGCCCAGCGCACTAAGTTCAGGAGGAGGAGGTCGTACGTTGATGGATGCATCTTTCTTCTTGCCTTCTGTAACCACTACTGTGATCGCATCATCATCGTGGCCTTAATTCTTATTGTGGTGTTGCATTCTCGTGCCAGACAATACCGACATATGCGATCCCTTTGCTTAATTATATGTATCACTATAACTAGTACTCCATCCGTCAATTTATAAGTTGTGCTTACCTTTTCCATCAACTTCGTGCAACTCGCGGGCATCTTGCTAGAAACACTAGAACATGTCGGACCGCGTGTGACCAAACCGACGATGCGCCAACCTAGCTACTACGTACCCTGCTTATCTAGCGGAAATAGCCCCGCCCTAGCGTTTCCAATCGTTATTTCTATCTATCGATCGTGCCAAGGAGCAGAACCAAAATGTTACAATTTATACATGTTTCTCTACTCCTACTCCTATAAAAGACTCAGTTGGTGATGGTGGTGTGTCTGCCATCCGTCGTTTCTGACCATTAGATCTGCATCTAACGGCTGTGAGGTAAGTTGTGGCATTTTTGCAACAATAGCCCACTTCTCTGCTCCAATTTGCAGAAAACCCCTTATTATCTTGAAATCAACCACATCCCTCCCTCACCTCATCAAAATAGCCTGAGAAATATATACTCCTATAAAAGACTCAGTTGGCGATGGTGGTGTGTCTGCCATCCGTCGTTTCTGACCATTAGATCTGCATCTAACGGCTGTGAGGTAAGTTGTGGCATTTTTGCAACAATAGCCCACTTCTCTGCTCCAATTTGTAGAAAACCCCTTATTAACTTGAAAGCAATGCACGGGCACATTGCTAGTAAAAGGAAAAGGCCTGCCGCATTCGCGTCGCACTCCCCCCCCACACGCCCGGGAATCGGGAGTACTCCAGGGCCCGTCCGGCACGGCACATAGCTTAGGGAAGGCGTGTTGCCTAGCATTTTCACTTTCATGTGGGACCGCCGTTGAGCAAACCGACTATTGGCAAACCGCACCGCGCCCGCCGCCGGGTTGGAAAACAGAAACGAGGGGAAGATCTAGCTGTATCACGGAAGCCAAGAAATTTGGTGTCAGATGGGGCTCGTTGATAGAGTAGGAGCATTCCATACTACTCTGCTCCTACTAGTACCAAGATTGTACTATACAACTAGTACTACCACTATACAACTAGTAGGTACGTGCACGGCACAGCATCGTAGGAACAAAAAATGGGAAGATCTTGTTTTGGGTGATTTATCTTTTTTCTATCAACGTAGTATGAATAATATGATGTGGGGGGCACCCATGAAGCTTATGTCGCTTGGTTGCATGGCTACGAAAGGTTAGAGAAAATTAAATAGATAATGTGTTTAGAGTGCACCCCACTAAATAGATATACTTTGGATCCATTGCAACGGGCCGGCACATCTATATCTATACCCCCTATATAGTGTGTGAATAACTTTGAAAGTTGGTCGTTGGATGAAGCCAATCCGACGGTACAAAGATGGAAAATCCGAGCACTGCTGGCCGTTGGATATCATCTACATTCCACCAGATTCTGCCACATGTAGAATCTAGAAGACTCCATGGTTGAACTTCATTCATGACTAACTTTGCCAAAACTAAGCTTAGGCAAAGTGTGTCTGAAACAAAAAATGTGGCTAACAAAATGACCACCACAAGTGTGGCAAGATTTGGCAAGAAGTTGAGTCTCTGACATGTGGACCATGTAGCTAGAAAAGTGTGGCAAGCCACAAGTGTAGCAATGAACCAAACACATGCCTGGTGTGTTTGGTAGGGTGTATAAAGGGTGCATGATCCCAAGAGTTCCCTTCTCGACCCATTTCTGGGTGTTTGGTAGAGTGTATGGAGGGTGCATGAGTCCACACTAGATTAGCACAAATACACTAGAAGCATGCATGAAGAGAGTATACATGAAGAGGGGTGTTGAGTTGAGCATGCATGAAGAGGGAACAACTATGCTGAGACGAGAACGCAACCAAACACACTTGTGGCACGCTTAAGCTTAGGTGTGGCAACCTTAGGCTGCAAACCAAACCATAACTTTGAAGGTTGGTCGTTGGATGAAGCCAATCTGACGATACAAAGATGGCAAATCCGAGCACTACTGGCCGTTGGATATCATCTACATTCCACCAGATTCTGCCACATGTAGAATCTAGAAGACTCCATGGTTGAACTTCATTCATGACTAACTTTGCCACAACTAAGCTTAGGCAAAGTGTGTCTGCCACAAAAAATGTGGCTAACAAAATGGCCACCACAAGTGTGGCAAGATTTGGCAAGAAGTTGAGTCTATGACATGTGGACCATGTAGCTAGAAAAGTGTGGCAAGCCACAAGTGTAGCAATGAACCAAACACATGCCGGCACGCCTAAGCTTAGGCGTGGCAACCTTAGGCTGCAAACCAAACCATAACTTTGAAAGTTGGTCGTTGGATGAAGCCAATCCGACGGTACAAAGATGGCAAATCCGAGCACTACTGGCCGTTGGATATCACCTACATTCCACCAGATTTTGCCACATGTAGAATCTAGAAGACTCCACATGTAGAAGCATAATGCACAAACCACCAGAATCTCATGCGTGCAATGCACGTGTACCTTACTAGTAGTTGGTAGTAGTAAGAAACAAATTCCGGGTTTGGCACGAGCTCGTACTGCGGGAGCACCACAAGGCCTGCCGCAGGAGTTACATTTCCCTCTCGGGGCCCACGGGACCGAACTTCAGTGGCTTAGTGCCCGGCCTATGAGTCAATGACATGCGGACCTTAAATGCGGCTGGCCCATATGTCATTCTCATGGTGGTGGTGTGGTTCGCGACTCACTCGTTCGAGATGAACCGGCCGGTGGTGGCCGGCGAGGGTGCCACAGCTGGGCGTCGGGGCGTTACGAGGCGTAGATGGCCACACCGGCGGGTACTACCTGTAGTACAGAAGTACTCCAGCTAAGGATTGATGCCCGGGACGAAATGTGTCACAGCCGCTGGATGAAAATTCGATGGTGCGGGACGTGTGGTGTCATGGGTTCGTGCGGTGTTGTGGGAATCGCGTGTGGCTATGGTAGAAACTTGATGCTCGCCGCATTTAAGGTGGCCCACATGTCATGCAGACAAAGGCGGAGGGGCGGTGCGACCGAGAGGGGTGAGGCGCACGTCGGGGGACGTGGTGCCGTCGGTTGGAGCGGCGTCGTGGGAATCGCGAGTGGCAGTGGATGAAACGTGATGGTCGTCGTAGTTGAACTTCCATGGACAAGTTGTCATGTCTACGGACACGTGCATTGCATACCAATCACTAGAAGGAGTAGTAGAGAAAGCTAGGCGGATAAATAGTTCCTTATAGTCAAGCGGACCCACGCTACTACTTGTTCCAAAGACATGCACACCATCGAAATAGTCCATCTATATCAATATACATAGAGAGGGAATATTTTTTTTACAAGAGAGGAAATAGTTCATCCATCCATAATGCCCTGCTGCTGGTGCATCTTCTTCTTCTTCTTCTTCTTCTTCTTCTTGTTCTGATTTTTTGTGGGAGACAGCTTCGCAACAAGCTCTCTGGACCTTGCAGCTATCTCGAAACTCACACGGGCATCGAGGGCAGCATATTTTATCTGCTCGTACATCAAGGGATAATTCTCCCATCCAGACGACCTTAATGCCAGCGTTTCGTCACCCTTCTGAAGATTTGTTCCTAGCACAAAATTTGCTACGTCGAATAGGGATGGTGTCGGTTTATCACAATCTTCTACAGGAATTTTTATTCCGGTTTGTAGGTCAGCGATGCTTTTCAAATCAAGGTTGTACGGCTCCAACTTCTATTTGTCCCCTGCGATGGATGCCCCACAGAAGTATATGTCCTCCCGAGACAAGAAATCGTGAAGCTCACCTGGTATGGAGGGCGCGTGTATGATGTGGTACACCAAAACATCATCTTCGAGGCACAGCTGAAGGACAGCGGCGCGTTGGATCTTCCCAGTGGCACGCTCCGTGTACTCCTGCGTCGAGACCGATGACATTCATATCCACCTTTTGGAGGGAGTTGGATACATTGTTGATCCACTTCCGAACAACCCTTGGGTGGTCGGTGACTGTGGCAACTATGCTCAACGAGCCTTCGACGAGGACATGTTGGATGCTAAAAACCTGCATCTCGATCTCTTTCACCATTTGGAACCGCTGGACCGGAGGGCTATGGTTTGGAGAATTAGGATTAGATGGCTAATCTAACTGAAGAAGATGATTATTTATAGGGGCTTCGGAATTACTCCAGGAGGATGTGAAGAGGTTAAAACAATGTGAATGTAGTGTGGTTTGGATGCAAATGAAGATCAAGGAGTAGTGAAAAAGCCGAGGAAAATCGGTTCCCGATGGAGAAGTAAATGGGAGAAGTTATGCGCATGCATGAGGAGAGGTGCGGTGGTTTGACTGCTGCATGCAATCGATTGGACGGGCTCTTCGGTTGCCTTTTCTCTCTCCCACGCGCACAGAGTGGCCCACTTGCATGCTGCAGTTTATTAGCTGGAGTCGGGCTGCAGCTGCTCATGCATACGCTAATTAATGCTGTGAATGCAGGGCATGGAGGGAAATGGGTGCATGCAAAACGGTATATACGCAGACTAATTAGAGAAATACTGAAAAAAGTTATGCGCAGACAAAAGAGGACCGGAGGGAGTACTACTCATGTTCCTACTACGGTGAAGGAATATGTGGTTATCCTCAAAAAAGAAAAGTCCTTCTTCGCGCTTCCGCATGCACGATAATTTGGTTCTGCTCGCAATATGGATGATAGCTGGAGGATGAAGTGAACCCAGAGGCATGCTAGCACGGGAGTGTACTCCTGTTCCTACTACTCCTACTAGTAGTACAACTGTGGTACACTTGATGGTCAAAATACTATTATTCATCCGGTCCTCACAGTGAAGTGACAAGACCCTGCGCCCGAGGTGACACCAGTCCAGGCGGCGTGTCCGGGTTACCAAAGTCAGCCTCACCTTGTGCACTGTGCAGTCACTGTCACCGCCGCTGTATAGCATGCCTCGCCTCGTCTCCCTCTCCCCTATCACCACTACATCTCCATCTCCGTCTCGCCGGAGATCCTGAGGTCACTCTTCATTATCTCACTGTGCCCCCACATATCCTCGCCTCGCTCGCCTCCCCCAGTACCACTATTCCCTCGCTAGCCGCTCCAGCACCGACAGCCTTCTCCCCCGTAAATCAAGCCCCCAAAACCCCACCTTCCAAACTCCACCATGGCCGAACGCGAACCGCGCAGGATCCATATGAGCCGCGGTTGGAGCTATCTCCCCAGTGACGTCCTCGACCTCTGTTGTTCGTGTATGGATATGTTGAGCGCCCTGCGGCTGGCTGCATGCTCGAGGGGCATGCACACGGCCATCGTTGAAGCGAGGCCTAAGCTTTTCAAGACACCCTGCTTGCTGCTATCTGGTCTTGTGAGATTGGCTCACCATGATACGGAGGCGTACATGATGCCCCTCGACTTCAATCCGATCTCCATTAGCTGAAACTTCTTTGCAGGTATGTAGTGGGTCGCTGTACATCATTTCCCTCGACTTCGATCCGATCACCATCGCCCGAAACTTCTTGGTAGGTATGTACTGGGTTGGCATGAACTCCCACTGGATGGTTGCCGTCAGAGAAGACGGTAAAAAGTTGGTGCTCGTGAACTTCCAGACCTCCCATGAGATTCTCCTTCCTCCGTTGGATTATATAGAGTATTACCATCGCGGTCCTAGTCATCTAGATTACCGTGTCAGTTGGACGGACCTTGTTTTGCAGAAGATTGTAATCTGCCAAGTGCCCACACGACATGCGGATTACGCAGACTTCAAGCTAATTGCCTTGTTCGACAAGGGACTCGCCTATCTTTACGTCGGTGCCTTCTTTATATGGAGACAACTCAGCTCGCAGTGGATCGTCATCAAAGCTGATACACACTTCTGTGATGCTATTGAACACAATGGCATCATCTACGCGATCGACAAAGCAGATGGCACCACGTATTGCTGGGACGGCGCATGTAAGTTGTTTCTGTCTCATGTTAATGATGACGCCATGACACTATTTGAACTTTTTGTGATGATTGGCATATCCCTGTTTGAGCAGAATTTGAGTAGAACTATGTCAATGTATTAGAGACGCCATAAATCAGCTATATTTGGAATGTGTTAATTCATGCGATTGTGATCATGTCATTACAGCCAATTTGTACCCCTGAATAATCAAACGGTTAGGAATATATGGATATTCTCCTTATTTTACAGTAATCTATATACTGCTACTAAATATGAGTGTGTATCAATGGCCATGTTAGTTTCCTCATTTTCATCATGTAGAAACATGCACCACACTGTTGGTTTCATCTAACCATACATTAGGGAAGTAAATGTGCATATGAAGAACTCTATATTTGGAAGTAGTGAAATCCTGTAATGCTTACCATGTGTACATACCTATATTCGCCCTTCAGCAATCAATGGCTAGAATAATATCTTCACAAAAAATTTGCCCACAGAACACGAGTATATAACAATGCATGGTCTGTTAGTTACCCTGAAGAATTTGTTTGTGAGGACAGAACATGATTCCATAACATGCATGACATGGTAGTTTCCTGTGAAGAATCGATTGCGAGATAACATGAGTATAACCATGCATGTCACTTCTATATTTTTGAACCCAGTATACATTTCCCTGTATTTTCCTCCCAGTTCCAACAGGGACATATAAATGTTGTTTCTTGCATTATCCTACTCATACTCTGAACAATGCTGATCTTACATTAACAATGCCTATCCTTTTTGATATGATGCAGTGTCCCTACAGTTTCTGCCCTTTGTAATCACACCACCTTTGCCAAAAACTGGGAAACACAACTGGTTCCTCGCTCGATCAGACGACGGCAAAAGACTGATGATCATTCGGACACATGAGCCGGAAAAGTTATATTGCAAAAACCCCACTGTATACAAGCACCGTGAATTACGTGAGTATCCGGACAGTGGCTGTTACGTCTATGAGCAGGATACCAGCTTGTTGGGGCCTTCAGGATTTTTTAGTTGGAGGCGGGTAAACAGCCTTGGTTCACACTCTCTGTTTCTCAGACTCAATTATTCGATTAACCAGGAGATCACCGTTGGCAAGGACCTTGATGGCAGAGAGGCTCTGTTTGCTATGGAAAACCGTGTCTACACGGCGAGCCCTAGGAGTTTGGGAGCAAACTCCCCTGATTGTCAACGATACAGCCTGCAGCCAAAAGAAGGTGAGAATGACAAAGGCATCCGGATTAACTTTGATCCTTGGATGTCTCAACTACGACAGGCAGTGATGTGGTTCAAGCCTTCAGGTTGATAGGTAATTGGGCTGTTGCGTCGAAAGGGTGGAGTACTGGTGTCTCCGGATCATTGGTCGCTGAAGCGGGGCTGCAAATTATGATGGTGTTGGATCATCTCTTCGAATGACTTTGTTGTCTTTGCTGCTTGTTCTGGATGGGTAGTTCTTTCTTTTGTTATGCATATTCCTTGTCATTTGGTCATCCTCGTCTATGTCACTCTTACTATGTAATAGTTGGTTCTGTTTAGAACGTCATTCTCGTCTGGATCACGAGAGTCTGAGCGCTGTAGATGGGTGCGTTTTGGTGGTGTAGCAAGACTTCTTATGAACTATCATGTCTTGCTGTTTATGTCAGTAGTAGTCACTAGTCAGTGTTTGAATGTTGTATATATCGTTGTTTCGAACTGTTTATTGTCTCGAACTACTGGTGGGCTAAATGAGGGCATCACCATTCTCCAGTATTCAGAGTGTATCTCCTTTTTTCAAGTTATATAATTTGAGCTCAGTGTCTTTTCGATGATGTACACTTGTTTGGGCCAGTCAGGTGTCGTTGAATATGGGCCGAGTAGTAACGCAATGCCAAACAGGTCAATTATGACTCTCAGGCCGGGCTCTCAAAAGATCCTCAAAAAAGGCCGGGCTCTCCAACAAAGAAAGAATAAGGACTCTTAGGCCGACATGTGGGCGCCACCGGTGTTTTCGTGCGCTTGCGCGCCGAGAGCATATTGGCGCGTGTTCGAAATTCAAGCTACCTTTTCATTCCCAATCTCCCGCCCCTCCCCCACCTCTGGAATCTCGATTCCTACTCCAGTTCTCCAAATCCCCCTCCTGTACTCCCTGTGCTCAAGCTCACTATCATGTCGCCGGTCAACGCGGATCTCCGAGCCGGAGATCCTGAGGTCCGTCCTGCCTTCGGTCGCTGCGTGCTGTCGCTCAACAGTTGCATGGCGGCGCTTGACGACCAGTTTGCCGGTAAAGTGCTGATGGTAACCATCAACGGCGACCGGCCTCCCGTCTCGCCAGACGACCTTGTCAAAGCTCTTGGTATTGCACACGACATACAAATAAGTGACTTGCTCGTCGAAGTCTGTCCCCCACCGGCTGATTTCTTCGTCAGGTTCTGGACAACTTTCGACTGCAGTCGTGTGTTCGAATCTTCCCGGCGTTTGTTCTGCTATGGCGCGCTGGTGAGCTTTGATCGGTGGCACCCAGGATGGGGCTCGGTGCCCTCTGAGCTTGAGTTTTTAACAAAGCTTATCTTCCACGTCATGCCTCGACGTGCTTGGAACAGCGAGTCCATGAATGAGCTTATCAACGACCTTGGAGGTGAGCTCATAAGTATGTTTGTTCCTCCAGACAGCTGGGCTCTGACGGTTATGGCATAGATGAAGAAGCCGTCCACCATACCGAAGGTGATTGGTGTTGAGATACCGGTGCAGGAACTGGGGTTGTACTATTCGTCGCCACCAATGCCGCCGCGGACCACGTTAGAGATGTACCTGTATCGAGTGTTCGTGCATGTTGAAGAAGTGGTCAATCCATCAATCGAAGTCCTGCCGCCGCCGCTGGTGCCAGGGTCCGTCGACGACGTCCATTACAGGAGTCAACGTCAGACTTTCCCCGTGTTGCTCGGAACGATGGATGGCACAGGGCCTACTCCATCGCGCGGCGGAGGCCACTGCTTCTTTGGGAGAAGAGGCAGGGTTGGCTGCCTGGATGTGCTCTAATTTGAGGTAAAAACTGAATCTTGTCAGATACTAGTTAAATCCGAGCTATGGGTGTGAAGCACTGATGTGCCAGTACATTTTATTGTGACCTGTTCTAATTTTGTACCTGAACTTTTTTTAGAAAGGGTTGTACGTCAACTTAATGTGCTAGCAGAACATATTGTGTTGTCTGTCTGTTTTCTTTGCACAGCATTCAAGATATTTCCCTGCCATTGATAAAGAAGATGAACAGTTATGTACGAGTTTGTTGGTTTGAACATAGCCCTACCCGTAGCGATCCACTGCTTCCATCCTGATTGTGCCGCCTGCGTGAAATTTTTGTATGCAAGTTAAGTGTGCTATGATGTTCTATATGATTGTGTCAACTATATAAGTTTTTACTGAGGATCAACAATGCATATGGCTGAAAGATGTATTTACGAGCATCGACCGATGGGTCTCTCTCTCTCTCTCACACACACGCACACACGCACAAATGGGACCCGTTGAATTATTTCTTTGCTCGTGACAACTTTTAATTAGGTTCCACTATAATCTAACTTTTTTCTTAAGTTATTAATTGAGCTCAGTGACTTCAAAAATTTGTACAGAAGCCTTGTTTGGGCCTTTCCGGCGTCGCTGAATGTGGGCTGAGTAGCCATGTTAGGTTGTACTGTACTACACAGGCTTTTTTTTCAACATCAGCAATGCAACTGGGCCGACAGTTGTACACAATATCCGGGTCAACTTGTTATTCTCCGCCCCGCTGGGCTGCAAACTTTCCTAGGAGGTATGCATTAGGCTTAACAAGAAAATGGACTTTAAGAAATAATAAATGGGATGTAATTAAAATAACTGGGCAGTAACTATAAAAAAATGCACCAAACACGTAATTAGTTTAAAAAATATATTATTTTTGGAATTTGAAAATTTTAATTTCATTACTCGTTGCGCGAGCAATATTTCGTTGGATTTTAACGTAATACAACTTTATTTTGAAATTATATTTAATCTGACTAGAAATTTTGGATAAAAATATTTCGGATCCCATAAAAATGTGGGAATTTTTTTGAATTCTGTTTTGAGCGGTTGGTTGAAATTATTAATCGTTCTCCTAGCTAGAAAATGGGCTGTACTTTTAACAAACTGTAAATGGGCTGTAGTAAATTCCATTAGAATTAAAAACTGGGCTGTACATTCTTACAAATAGCAAATGGGCTATATGTTCTCTGCCACACACTTGTGGGCCTTCTAAGTTGACGCGTCCCCTAAAAAAACTAAGTTGACGCGTATGCAAGGCTTTGTCAACAACACACGGTTCTGGCAGCTGTGGCCGTTGGATGTCCATCCAACGGATGTCATGTTTTTTCTTCAATCTCGGATATTCTTGTTTCAGCCGCCCAAAAAATGATTCCTCCCCCTGACATCTGGGGCGCACCGTTTCGGAGGCTTACCTATGGGCCTACTAAGTTGACGCGTACCAAGGGCTTTGTCAACTTAGTCAATATAAACGATTCTAGCTGCAGTGACCGTACGATGTCCATCCAACGGCCGTAGTGCTTCTTCAACCTCTGGTCTTCTTGCTCCAACCGCCCAAAGCAGCACCGGTCGTGCCGCGTGCTCCTCCCTCCCGTGGCCGACTGTGATGCCGCAGAGGCCTCACCGCCCCCTACTACTCCCACCGCTGGCCAGGCCATCCCTCTACTCACCCATACCCCGTGTTATTCCGCGGAGACAGCAGCCTCACACCGCAGCCGAACAAGTGAACCCTCGTACTCCTCTCCGCGCGGGCTTCCACTGGCGCGTCTTCCCCGGCTCCGCGTCGTCCCCTTCCTAGGCCTCGCCGTCGTCCACCGCCCTAGTGCTCTCGGCGCGGCGTGGTCAACGTGGTCAAGGAACGGCTTCCATCGGACGTGGACTGTACGTGGAGCGGCTGACAGCTGGGTCCACGGCCGTAGCAAGGAAGTGCCTCCTTATTACGTGCAAAATAATTATTCCTCCACCTGACAGCGGGGACCCACCGGACGGGCCACCGTATTTCGCGAAAAAAAACATTTCCCCCTGACTGCTGGGACCCACCAGCTACATCTTCGCACGCAAGGAAGTGCGTCCGGGCAAAAAAACGATTCGCCCCCCTGACTGCTGGGACCCACCAGCTACATCTTCGCACGCAAGGAAGTGCCTGACAGTCGGGATCCACCTGGTCGAAGCGTATGTAACGTTGTCATTCTGGTCACGAATGTGTACGTACATACTGGTCAATGTAGAGGCGCGCACGTGTCATAGTAGAGGCGCGCACGTAGCATGTACACGTACGTACAACAGCCAGTGTGCAAGAAAGAAAATACGGCCACGTACGTACATACGGGCAGGGTCTCGAACGCCTACTCGCGCATACATACGGCCAGGGTGTAACAGCCCCAAAATTGGGTTATCAATTTTTGTGCTGTTATTCCTTCCTGGCACTCATTTTCAAAATCTTTCTCCTGAGTTTGCTGGTTGACTCTGAGAAATTTTGTCATTTCCAACCTTTCAAAATCCTGCTCATGTCTTTTTCAGTGGGCAAGACCTCATTTGCATCAGCTCAATTCCTCTTAAACCCTAATTCCAAATTTTTGGAATTTGGATATGCCCTTGTGATTACAAAGGAGCCACCATTTTCCTTGTTCTTTTGATCCTCCCAATTGATCCCAGAGATCATTCTATCTTTCTTAACCTTGGATATGCAAAAATATTGCTAAGTCCAATGCAATATTTTTGAATTATGATTTATTCCTTTTCTTGCCTTTCTGAGGAATAAAATCCAAAGGCATAGCTAGCCATCTCCTAAATTCATGAGAATTGGTGGAGTTGATGCTTATGCCTAATCCAAGCTCTGGCAAGTATATTGGCCATAATTAAATAAGGAAAATTGCCTTTTCCTATTTAATGCCAATATTGCATTTCTGCCAATTTCCAAAGGAACTACTATTTTTATAGCAGAGAAAATTCCCACATAAATTGTGGAGCTTGTCCTTGCTATATAATCACTAGTTCCATCCTTATATCATGATTCCATAGTTCAAAATTTGGCACATGATCCAATGCAAGTTTCTGCCTTCTCTGAAATTTTGCAAAGGAAGTGCTTTATTTCTAAGTCCAATTGAGCTGCAATTTAACAGGGTGTTTAACATTGTTAAATAACCCATGGATACCAAAGATGAGCTCAATACATTCACCCTAGCTCCCTGTGCAATTTTTTAAAGTTTCTGACCAGAACACAAGTTTGTGAAGGAAGTACCTTCATAGTGTTTCCAAATGGGATGAAACTTTTCCATCCTCTCAAGTATCTCAAATCATTATGCTCCACCCAAATTCAGTTCATTTCATTGAACTATGTGAGCACAGGAGCAATTCTTGTTTTCTGTCCAAATTTTCAGTTTGTGAAGCAAGTGTATTTTATATTGCTCCATTATGGCTGATAACTGTTCCAGGCCTTCTCCTACTCATATAACCTATCTCCACAAGATTGTGGCTCATTTCATCTAGCCAATTGCCCTGAGGATTTTTCTGAAGTTTTTGGACAGAAATGATAGCTGTGAAGGAAGTACCATTTTGGTAAGTCCATTTGATATGAACTTTTTACAGCATCATGGTATGTCCAAATCATCTGGCTTTGCCAAGTTTTAGCTCAATCCATCACTCCTAGTGAGTGCTTCATCATGATTCAGTTTCTGGGTCAGATTTGGTGGTTGTACAACAACTATGGTAAATAGTTGTCCATTTTACCTCAAAACTCCCAGGACCGTAGTCCTTTCTACACCAAGCCTCCCGGACATCAAGTTTACCATTTACCCTCTCTGGTTTAATCTCTAGGATGTTGCGAAGTTTGCAACAACAAACTTGTGGAGCTTGTTTCACTCATCTCCATTTGTCTCTGCCCGATCTTTCACCATGGTAACACTCCACGCTAGAAGGACTACGCGGTAGACATGAACTTACATTAGTAAAACCCCAGAGCGTGCCATGCCAGTGGTGACCACGCGTGTAACCAGCCAAAACGGTGGTCTAGCCACTGTGGTCGTCGGCATCGCTGCCCCGACCGCCTCTGGCCTCGCCATTAATGTCCAGTAGCCCCCTCGTCGTCGTCTTCCCTCTAGACCGCTGCCCCCCTTCGTTTTCTTCTCTGGCGAGCCGTGCCAACGACCGAGCAGTGCGCGCCCGTGAGCTCGTCGTCTTCCTTGCCTATGTCCGCTTCCTCCTTTCGTCCCCGAGCGCGTCTCGTCTCCGTGAGCCTCTGCTGCTCGTCTTGACCCTCCTCGTCGCCTTCCCGTGCGCCTCCGTGACTGCTGCGGCCGGCAGAGCCGTGGACGGACGAGCTCGGTGGTGCTCGGCTCGGCCACCCCTCGCCCCGACTATAAAAGGAGCCCGCGACCCCCTCGAGGTCTTCATTAGCTTCCTCACCCTCCTCTACGCCTCCCCAACCCCTCCTCTCGTCCCCGGTGTCACTCCTCCACTTCCATCGCCGCCGTGGTCGCCGCCTCGGGTCCCTCTCGATTCCGGCGATCCCGCGCGCTCCTTGCCATTTAGACTCCACCAGAGCCTCGCCCGGAGTCCGTCAAGCCTCCCCGTCGCCTCGCCCGACCGTTTTCCCCACCGGAGCCCCTAGTTCACCGGAGGCCGAAGCCCCTCTCCGCCGCGGGCTGTGTGACTCCCTCTCCCGTGCTCGTCGCCGACAACGGAGACCTCCATCCGATGCGCCTCTCCACCCTGAGCGTCTGGGTAGGTCCGCGCCCTCGCTTCTCCCACGGTTTTTTCCGTCATGGACGGCCCAAAGAATGTCATGCAGCTGCGTCTCCGGCCCGCCCAGGACGAAAAGCCAATTTTCTATCATGATTTTTTTTCATAGAAGTAGGATCCCACCACATCTATGATGATACCGGGTTTTGTCACAATTATCGTCATAGAAGTGTCATAAGTATGACAGAAAAAAATGTCACGGATGTGTCTTTTTTTGTAGTGGTCTTCATTGTTTTCGGCGTCGCCCGGAGTACTATTTTCTCCGGTGCCAGTGTTGCCATCTTCTGAGCGACGAGGCTTAGAACGGCGTTTAGGGCGGCAGCGCTTGGACTGTGTCTCAGAAGGTTTGTTCGCAACTGGATCTTCTTTGTCATCGTCGCTAGCTTTTTTAGGCGTGTCATAGAAAATAAAATCTCGACGGTACCACTTCCTCCATCACACAAGATCGTATCTTAGGCGACAGACCAAAAAATGTCGACGAAACTATCTTTTGCGACAGCCAGAAAATCTCACTACCGTATATACTAACAACCGACCCAACATGCTTGACCAGTCAATGAATCTGACGTGGGCCCATAATATGCTGACGCAACACCTTATAGCTGGGCTCGGCTAATGTTTTATCACTAACGGTGCCCATCAGTGATAATCAGGTTTGATCGGTCAAAGATCCTGACATGTGGGCCCATGGGATGCTGACGTGGCTGCTTACATGTGGGTCCAAAAGCTGGTGACGACACACATTTCCATCACTATTACCGTCAAAGTTTATTCATTGTTGCAACTGCCAACCAAATTTAAATTTAAAATTTAAAATTTGTAAAATATCAAATAAGAGAATGAAATGACTTCCATTAAAACTAAAAACAGACATGCCTTACCACAGTTCTGATAATTATCAGCCAACTAAGGAAGTATCATACACGACATAAAAGGAAACCGACAGTTTACCACACATTACAAAATATAATAAGGGATGACAATAAGTTTTCGGACGAAAAAGACCACCATCAGGGTAGCGACCTGGTGTTGTCAAAGCCCCCCAAAGTGGCCGCGACATGCTGTTGTCAATGTTGGGGAACATTGCATGGAAAACAAAAAATTTCTACGCACACGCAAGATCTATCCATGGAGATGCATAGCTACGAAGAGGGGGAGAACATCTACATATCCTTGTAGATCGCTAAGCGGAAGCATTTGTCAACGCGGTTGATGTAGTCGTACACCTTCACGATCCGTCCCGATCAAGTACCGAACGTACGACACCTCCGTGTTCAGCACACATTCAGCTCGATGGCATCCTCGCCTTCTCGATCCAGCAAGAGAGGCGAAGTAGTAGATGAGTTCCAGCAGCACGACGGCGTGGTGACGGAGGTGGTGAAACTATCCGCAGGGCTTCGCCAAGCACAACGGATGTGGACAGAGGAGGAACTAGAACCAGAGGGAGACGGGGCGTCGCACACGGCTTGGGGATCGTGGTGTGTGTTGCCCCTCTCCCTCCTCTCATTTATTTCGGTGGGGGAGGAGGGGAGGCAGCCTAGGGCGCCCCAAGGGGCCGGCGGCCAGCCCTAGGCGCCCCCTTTCCTTCCTAGGGGGGTGGAGGAGAAGGCAGGAGGGGGCCGGCGGCTCCCTTGCCTTAGCCCCCCTTTCCTTCCCTATAGGATCGGCGGCCAGGGAGAGGGCGCGCCAGCCCCTTGTGGGCTGGTGTGTTCCTCCCCTTGGCCCATTAGGCCCATATACTCCCCGTAGGTCTCCCGGAACCCCTTCCGGTGACCAAATGAATACCATGTGCATTCCAAAACATTTCTGGAGACCAAATAGTATCGTCCAATATATTGATCTTTACCTCCAGACCATTCTGGAGCTCCTCGTCATGTCCGTGACCTCATCCGGTACTCCGAACAACATTCGGTCACCAATTTCACATAACTCATATAATACAATATCGTCAACGAACGTTAAGCGTGCGGACTCTACGGGTTCGAGAATGATGTAGACATGACCGAGACGCTTCTCCGGTCAATAACCAATAGCGGGACCTTGATGCTCATATTGGTTCCTACATATTCTTTGAAGATCTTTATCCGTCGAACCTTTATGACAACATATGTAATTCCCTTTGTCCATCGGTATGTTACTTGCCCGAGATTCGATCGTCGGTATCCTCATACCTAGTTCAATCTCATTACAAGCAAGTCTCTTTACTCGTTCTGTAATGCATCATCTTGCAACTAACTCCTTAGTCACTTTGCTTGCAAGGCTTCTTATGATGTGTATAACCGAGAGGGCCTAGAGATACCTCTCCGATACACGGAGTGACAAATCCTAATCTCGATCTATGCCAACTCAACAAACACCTTCGGAGATACCTGTAGAGAATCTTTATGATCACCCAGTTACATTGTGACGTTTGATAGCACACAAGGTATTCCTCCGGTATCCGGGAGTTGCATGATCTCATAGTCGAAGGAATATGTATTTGACATCAAGAAAGCAGTAGAATAAACTGAACGATCATATGCTAAGCTAAAGGATGGGTCTTGTACATCACATCATTCTCCTAATGATGTGATCCCATTATCAAATGACAACTCATGTCTATGCTTAGGAAACCTTAACCATCTTTTGATCAACGAGCTAGTCTAGTACTGGCTCACTAGGGACATGATATTTGTTTATGTATCCACACATGTATTTCAGTTTCCGGTCAATACAATTCTAGCATGAATAATAAACCTTTATCAAGATTAAGGAAATATAATAATAACGATTTTATTATTGCCTCTAGGGCATATTTTCATCACAAATATCTTGGCTTCGAATCTGTGGTAGAAGGTGTACCCAATAGTTTCTTTAGGGTATCCTATGAAGATGCATTTCCCCGATTTGGGTTTGAGCTTATCAGGTTGTAGCATTTTGACATAAGCGTCGCATCCCCAAACTTTAAGAAACGACAGCTGAGGTTTCTTGCCAAACCATAGTTCATACGGTGTCATCTCAACGGATTTAGACGGTGCCCTATTTAACGTGAATGCGGTTGTCTCTAATGCATAACCCCAAAATGACAAAGGCAAATCGGTAAGAGACATCATAGAACGCACCATATCTAATAGAGTATGGTTACGACGTTCGGACACACCATTACGCCATGGTGTTCCAGGTGGCATGAGTTGTGAAACAATTCCACATTGTTTTAAATGAAGGCCAAACTCGTAGCTCAAATATTCGCCTCCGCGATTAGATCATAGAAACTTTATTTTCTTGTTATGATGATTCTCCACTTCACTTTGAAATTCTTTGAACTTTTCAAATGTTCCAGACTTGTGTTTCATCAAGTAGATATACCCATACCTACTTAAATCATCTGTGAAGGTTAGAAAATAACGATACCCGCTGCGTGCCTCAACACTCATTGGACCGCATACATCAGTATGTATTATTTCTAATAAGTCAGTAGCTCACTTCATTGTTCCGGAGAACGGAGTTTTAGTCATCTTACCCATGAGGCATGGTTCGCAAGTATCAAATGATTCATATTCAAGTGATTCCAAAAGTCCTTCCGCATGGAGTTTCTTCATGCGCTTTACACCAATATGACCTAAACGGCAGTGCCACAAGTATGTTGCACTATCATTATCAACTTTGCGTATCTTGGCATTTATATTATGAATATGTGTATCACTACGATCGAGATTCAAGAAGAATAGATCATTCATCAAGGGTGCATGACCATAAAAGATATTACTCATATAAATAGACAATCATTATTCTCTGACTTAAATGAATAGCCGTCTCGCAATAAACAAGATCTAGATATAATGTTCATGCTCAACGTTGGCACCAAATAACAATTACTGAGGTCTAAAACAAATCCCGAAGGTAGATATATGTAACACCCACGATGCGGCTATATCTCCCACGTGTCGAGGCACGACTTAGAGGCATAACCGCATTGTAGGTATTGTCGCAAGAAGGGTCATCTTCACACAATCCCATGTAATGAACAAGAATGGGATAAAGAGTTGGCTTACAATCGCCACTTCACACAATGCATAAATAAAATCATACATCATCCAAAATACACACATAGACCGACTACGGTCAAATCCAAATGAAAAGAAGATAACCCCAAATGCTAGATCCCCGATCGTCCCAACTAGGCTCCACTACTGATCATCAGGAAACGAAACATAGTAACGACCACGGTCCTCGTCGAACCCCCACTTGAGCTCGGTCGCGTCATCTGCATAGGTTTCCTCGGCACCTGCAACTGTTTTGGTAGAATCTGTGAGTCACGAGGACTCAGCAATCTCACACCCGCGAGATCAAGACTATTTAAGCTTATAGGTAGGAAAGGGGTAATGTGGTGGAGCTGCGGCAAGCATTAAGCATATATGGTGGCTAACATACGCAAATGAGAGCGAGAAGAGAAGCAACGCATCGGTCGAGAATCTAGAAGTGATCAAGAAGTGATCCTGAAGCTACTTACGCTCATACATAACCCAAACCATGTTCACTTCCCGGACTCCGCCGAAAAGAGACCATCACGGCTACACACGCGGTTGATGTATTTTTTAATTAAGTCAAGTGTCAAGTTCTCTACAACCGGACATTAACAAATTCCCATGTGCCACATAACCGCGGGCACGACTTTCAAAAAATAATACCCTGCAGGGGTGTCCCAACTTAGCCCATTATAAGCTCTCACGGTCAACGAAGGATATTCCTTCTCCCGGGAAGACCCGATCAGTCTCGGAATCCCGGTTTACAAGACATTTCGACAATGGTAAAACAAGACCAGCAAAGTCGCCCGATGTGCCGACAAATCCCGATAGGAGTCGCACGTATCTCGTTCTCAGGGCACGCCGGATGAGCCAGACGTCGGGTTGGCATAGACCCTGGTTGCCCAGGGGGCGCCGGACATCGCTCGGTTTGGACCAGCACTCGAAGGAGCACTGGCCGGGGGGGGTAAATAAAGATGACCCTCGGGCTCGCGAAAACCCTAGGGAAAAAGGCTTAGGTAGGCAAATGTAAAACCAAGGTTGGGCCTTGCTGGAGGAGTTTTATTCAAGGCGAACTGTCAAGGGGGTCCCATAAATCACCCAACCGCGTAAGGACCGCAAAATCAAGGAACATAACACCGGTATGATGGAAACTAGGGCGGCAAGAGTGGAACAAAACACCAGGCATAAGGCCGAGCCTTCCACCCTTTACAAAATGTATAGATGCATTAATTAAATAAGAGATATTGTGATAAGCCGAAATATCCATGTTCCAACATGGAACCAACTTCAACTTCACCTGCAACTAGCAACGCTATAAGAAGGGCTGAGCAAAAGCGGTAACTTAGCCAAACAACGGTTTGCTAGGAAAGGATTGTTAGAGGCTTGACATGGCAATATGGGAGGCATGATATAGCAAGTGGTAGGTAGCGTAGCATAGCAAATGAACGATCAACTAGCAAGCAAAGATAGAAGTGATTTCGAGGGTATGGTCATCTTGCCTGCAAGGTTCTCAGAGTTATCGAAAGCTTGATCCTCGTAAGCGTTCTCAACAGGTTCCTCATAAGCGTACTCGTCTCCCAGCTCTACCCAAAGCAAGAACACAAGCAAAGGACCAATAATCAATCACGGGAAATGCACAAGCAACATGATGCAAAACATGCATGATATGCGAGATGTGATATGTGATGCATATGCGTGCTCCGGAAGAAAAAGGATGAACAAGGCATCAACTTGGCAAACCAAGTATGCCGCTGGAAAGAGGAGATGATTTCAGTTGAAATCGATATAAAGATCACCGGAATCGGATGCACGGTTTGCAAATGACAAGCAAAACAAGGACGACACAATACTGCGATTAACCGCACGATGCCACTTAGTATGCAACAAGAAGCTAAGCTACTGCACTCTAGCATAACAACAAAGCATATGACAGTGATGTACTCAAGATGCTTGACAAAAGATGAACACTGAGCTATGGCTAAAACACACAATAACAGGTTCAAACAAGCATGAGAAAAGTGCAAAAGATATCAGCTTCACAGACTAGGTGAAAATACTAACATGCCAGAAATAACATCAGGAAGCCATGTTTAGAGCAAGAAAACAACATGCTACTGGAACTTATCATAGCAAAACAAGGCATGGCATGAATCTAATAAATGCATAAAACAAAAGTACCTTACTAACCATGAGCCAAAAAGTCACAGAAGATATGATGGCACCCCTGTAAACATAGCAAGTTTCGTTAACAGATTCAGACAGCAGAAAACAGAGCATGACATTAACAGAATTATGAAGGCATCTTTGTGAGCTCGATTCACTCATCACAAGGCAATGCATGACAAAACAAGCATACCAACAGCAGGAAGACATGTTCATGAAACTATCCATGGCGAAAGCAAGTTCATATCATGTATGGATCAACTACAACAACCTTGGCAAAATTGAATAGCATGTTAACATACTGCCAGAAACATTTTATAGCAAAAGTAGAGCAAGATTGAGACATGCTAGGGCACTCCATAATTTCAAACAGGGGCATGGATGGATAGAGCATGACCATATGTTCAAAACATCCTTACTTAAGTATCTCAAAATAAGCATGGATCTCACTGTAGCAACATGGATACATGGCATAAAAATAACAGCAGGTAGAGGACTTAGCAAAATCCCAAGTCCCTGAAAATAGAAACATCACGAAGCCTAGTTTGCATGCTTGTGCTACTCACCACATAGATCCCAAAACTACATGGCATACACTCCTGTAAAGATGGCATGGCATAGATCAAAACACATGTAGAGCTCATGCTCATAAGATGCACAAATCAAATGCAACAAAAAATGACAAATCATCAAGTTCTGATAAGTAACAGCAGTAAACATCATATAGCACTATTGCATCAGAGATTTGAGTACCCAGATGAACTCAAACAAGCATGTCACAATGGAACAAAATGAGCATCTCGTGATGAACATTGAGATATATCATGCGCATGAAACGGAGCAGTATGCACGGAGTTATGATGCGATGAACAGAGCCACATAATGTGAGTTTTTTTCGGGACGGCAGAAAACGAGGGGGGAAAATCAACCTCGTTCTAGGGTTCTCACGCGGGCCGAGGTTTGCCGGGCTTCCTCGCCGGAGAAGAGGCGGTAGTGGCCGGAGAGGGTCGGGGGAGGCGCCGGCGGGACGGGGGCGCTGGATCCGGCGGGCCCCTCGACCAGATCCGGCGAGACGGGCGGCGAGGGAGCTCGGGAGGCGCCG
>NC_057799.1:500306131-500374242 GCF_018294505.1 Triticum aestivum
CGCGCGGGCGCGCAGGCGAAGTGGGCGCGGCGGCTCGGTGAACCAGAAGCCGACATGTAGCGCGGTGAGGGCGGCGGACATGTCCGGCCGGTGGGGAGAAACGTCCGGCGGCGCGAGGAGAGGGAGAGCTAGGGTTTCATCCGGGATTTTGGACGGGGAGGACATATTTATAGCTAGAGGGGGCTAGGAGACTCCAAATGGAGTGCGGTTTTCACCCACACGATCGTGATCCAACGACAGAGAGCATGGAAGTGACTTATATGGGTTATTGGGCTGTTTTGGAGGGGTGTTGGGCTGCAACACACAAAAGGCCTTTGCGGTTACCCGGTTAACCGTTGGAGCATCAAACGACCTCCAAATGGAACGAAACTTGACAGGTGGTCTACCGGTGGTGTACCAAGGTCACTTGGCAAGACTCGGTCCATTCCGAGAACGTTTAACACCCGCTCACGAAAAGAGACAAGAGGGGTGCGCCGAAGGACGTGGGAGTGTCGGATTGCAAAACGGACAACGGAGAAAATGCTCGGATGCATGAGACGAACACGTATGCAAAAGAGATGCCCATGATGACATGATATGAAATGCATGACATGAACAAAATGCAAAACGAAAGACAAAACCCGGCCACGGAGGGAATATCATAACACATAGCCGAAAATGGCAAGAGTCAGAGTTAAAATATGGAAAGTTACATCCGGGGTGTTACAATATAGAGGTAGCGTGCCGACAGCGATCACATCGACCTTGGAACCATTGCCGGTGCGCATCGTCACCTCGTCCTTAGCCAATCTTCGTTTATTCTGCAGCTCCTGTTTCGAGTTATAAATATTAGCAACCGAACCAGTATCAAATACCCAGGCGCTACTACGAGCGTTAGTAACATACAGATCAATAACATGTATATCAAGTATACCTCTGTTCACTTTGCCATCCTTCTTATCCACCAATTATTTGGCGCAGTTTTGCTTCCAGTGACCATTTCCTTTGAAGTAGAAGCACTCAGTTTTAGGCTTGGGTCCAGCTTTGGGCTTCTTCACGGGAGTGGCAACTTGCTTGCCATTCTTCTTGAAGTCCGCTTTATTTTCCTTGCCTTTTTTTCTTGAAACTAGAGGTCTTGTTAACCATCAACACTTGATGCTCCTTCTTGATTTCTACCTTCACCGATTTTAGCATCGTGAAGAGCTTGGGAATCGTTTTTGTCATCACTTGCATATTTTAGTTCATCACGAAGCCTTTGTAGCTTGGTGGCAGTGACTGAAGAACTCTATCAATAACACTCTCAATTGGAAGATCAATTCCCAGCTGAGTCAAGTGGTTATGATACCCAAACATTTTGAGTATGTGTTCATTGACAGAACTGTTCTCCTCCATCTTACAGCTATAGAACTTGTTGGAGACTTCATATCTCTCAACACAGGCATTTGCTTGAAATATTAAGTCTAGCTCTTGGAACATCTCATATGCTTCGTGGCGTTCAAAACGTCTTTGAAGTCCCGGTTCTAAGTCGTAAAGCATGGCACACTGAACTGTTGAGTAGTCATCAGATCGAGCCTGCCAGACATTCGTAACATCTGCAGTAGCTCCTGCGGCAGGTCTGTCACCTAGGGGTGCATCAAGGACATAATTCTTTTGTGCAGCGATGAGGATAATCCTCAAGTTACGGACCTAGTCCCTGTAGTTGCGACCATCATCTTTCAACTTAGCTTTCTCTAGGAATGCATTAAAATTCAAGGGAACAGAAGCACGGGCCATTGATCTACAACATAGATATGCAAAAACTATTAAGACAGAGTTCATGATAAATTTTAGTTCAAATAATCAAATAACTAGTGAACTCCCACTTAAGTCAACATCCCTCAAGTTGTCTAAGTGATACGTGATCCAAATCAACCTGAGATGGGGTAGTCTTCAATGGTGAACACTTCTATGTTGATCATATCTACTATATGACTCACGTTCGACATTTCGGTCTCTAGTGTTCCGAGACCATGTCTGTACATGTTAGGCTCATCAAGTTTAACCCAAGTATTCTACATGTACAAAACTGGCTTACACCCGTTGTATGTGAACGTAGAGTCTATCACACCCGATCATCACGAGGTGTTTCGAAACGACGAACTTTGGCAACAGTGCATACTTAGGGAGAACACTTTTATCTTGAAATTAAGTGAAGGTATCATCTTATAATGATATCGTCATTCTAAGCAAAATAAGATGCATAAAGGATAAACATCACATGCAATCAAAATATGTGACATGATATGGCCATCATCATCTTGTGCTTTTGATCTCCATCTCCACAGTATCGGCATGATCTCCATCGTCACCGGCACGACACCTTGATCTCCATCGTAGCGTCGGGGTTGTCTCACCAACTATTGCTTATACAACTATTGCTAACGCATAACGATAAAGTAATGCAATTACATGGCACTTAGTGATTGACGCGCAGGTCATACAATAGTTAAAGACAACCCTAAGGCTCCTGCCGGTTGTCGTACTCATTGACATGCAAGTCGTGAACTTATTACAAAACATGATCATCTCATACATCAACATATATCACATCATATCTTGACCATATCACATCACAACATGCCCTGCAAATACAAGTTAGATGTCCTCTACTTTGTTGTTGCAAGTTTTACGTGGCTGCTACGGGTAACTAGCAAGAACCGTTCTTACCTATGCAAAACCACAACGGTGATGATCAAGTTTGCTATTTTAACCTTCTGCAAGGACCGGCCGTAGTCAAATTCGATTCAACTAAAGTAGGAGAAACAGGCACCCTCCAGCCACCTTTATGCAAAACAAGTTGCATGTCAGTCGGTGGAACCGGTCTCATGTGCGTGGACATGTAAGGTTGGTCCGGGCCGCTTCATCCCACAATACCGCCGAATCAAAATAAGACGTTGGTGGTAAGCAGTATGAACATCATCGCCCACAACTCTTTTGTGTTCTACTCGTGCATATCATCTACGCATAGACCTGGCTCATGATGCCACTGTTGGGGAACGTTGCATGCAAAACAAAAAATTTTATGCACACTATCGTGGTAATCTCACGTCAGACGCCAGGGGTGGCTTATCGTGGGTGGAGCCATGAGGACGTTGTCGGGTTCCCGAAGCGAGAGTGAGCACGAGCTCGGGAGCACACGAGACATACCCAGGTTCGGGGCTCTCTGGAGAGATAACACCCCTAATCCTGCTGAGATGACTATGATCGATAGTATACAAGATTGCTCTCGGAGCTGTATGGCTAGAGGAGGAAGAATGGTAGAGCTCTCCCTCTTCTCCTAGCTATTGTGTGTGTGTGTGTGTGTGGAATGAGGGTTGAACCCTTTGCATGGGTGAGCCCGGGGGGTCTTATAGGCGGACCCCCTAGGGGTACAATGGTAATACGGCTGGGTGTAGGACCTGGACGTAAGTGTCTAAGGTCGCCGGGTTCTCCATCAGCTGCTGGGGCCCGCCTCTGGTGGGCCTTGCCGGCTGTCGAGAATCCGACCGACAGGTAGAGCCCACCGCGTGCGGGCCATGCTGATTGCCTTTTGCTGTAGCTCTGTCCTTGCTGACGAGGGCCGCGCAATGAGTCATATGGCTACAGCCCTGCGTCAGGCGGGTAGGTGGCCGCTTGGTTAGTGTGCACTGTAGCCACGCCCCTCCGGGATTCGGGGGAGCAGGCGACACTGTAGCTATGCTCCGTCTTATCGTAGTGGGTGAGTGCAGACTCCGAGGAGAAGGAGGTGTCGGCTTCTGGAAGCCGGCCTGTCCCCAAAGCCGTCTTCTGGGGGTGTGCCGTCTTCTGGAAGCCGGTCGCGTGGTCCTAGTCGGCCCAAGGAGCTGGCCGCGTGGCCAGCCGGCATGAGGGGCTTTCGCCAGCCCCGATGTCTTGAAACGTTATTGGGTGCGGATGAGGATACCCGGGGTCCATCCCCCCGATTGTAGTCCCCGAAGCTGGTGAGGCGCCATGGCTCAATGCCGGAGTGCCTCAGAAGTTTCCTCCTTCGAGAGATCCTGTGTCTTTGCTTCATCCGGCTTGAAGAAGCCACCTGCCAGGAGCCGGCTGAGGCGAAGCCAGCCACCTGGTGAATTTGAATCATCGTGGCAGGCGCCGGGTGGTACGCCACCGGGCAGCGTGCCTACCATCCATTGCACGCATGCCACGCGTCGCCAACAGGCCAGGCCGACCTGCCAGCCCACGCGCACGATGGGACGCCGCCACATGCCCGGGCCCACCACTACACAGCCTCGGCGCGCGGGCGGATCTGCTGCGGGCGAGGCAATCCGTTGCCCTTCTAGGGCAAATTGATTGTGCGCCATAAAGGCGCGGGAATTGCGGGGGAGTGCGGGACGTGGGCGCGGTTAATCCCACGCCCCCCGAAGCGTCGCCTCGGCCCCGCCATCGTCGTTGTATAAATAGAGGGGAGGGGGTGGCCAAACGCACGCGCCCCCTCCTACTCTCTTCTTCTCCTCTGCTTGTTCGTCCCCTCGCTGTTGCCGCGCCGCTGCGCCACGCGCCACCGGAGCAGCGCCGCGACATCACCGCCGCCCAGCCTCGCCGAGCCGCTGCCGGACCACCGCAAGCCATGCGCGAGGCAACTGGGGCGGATCCAGCGTCCATGACGGCCACATCGAGTTCCTCCGCGCGAGCGGAGGCTCCCCGTCGAGGCAGTCGTGGGGACACGCATCCCTGACGCGAAGGAGATCTCGCCGGCGCTGAGGGCCTGTGAGTTCGTGGTCTTTCGAAGCCAATTCCTTAGCGGGTTCAGTTTGCATGCGAGCGGCTTCCTCCGCTCCTTCCTGGACTTCTACCGTCTCCAACCACATCACCTCACCCCAACACCGATGTGCTCCTCTCCGCCTTCGTGACCTTCTGCAATGGCTACCTCGGCATCTTGCCCACCCTCGAGCTGTGGGGCAGGTTCTTCTACTTGAAGATGGGGACCCGAGCCAAGGGCGAACCGGCCCAGTGCGGATCCTGCGTCGCCGTGCAACGCAGCGGCTCCGGGACCCGGTTTTCGATTATCGCCTTGATGGAGTCGGCAAAGTTGTGGCAGAAGTCGTACTTCTACGTCTGCAACCTCCACCCGACTCGAGACTACATCAACCTGCTGGCCTTCGCAATTGGCCCTCCTGGCGAGCCGCATGACAACTGGGGGCAGCAACCGAGGCCGGTGCCGGCTTCCATCACCAACATCCTGGTCCGGCTTCAGGAGATGACAGACACGGAGGGCCTCAAGCCGGCGGACCTGCTGGCCGCCTTTGTCCACTGTCGGGTTTTGCCCCTCCAGGCCTGGCCGCACCGGAACTGCAACATGAGCGGTCGCCAGGACCCATGCCGGATGTAGACCAAGGAGCGGCCGATGGTTGAGGTGATCCACCACGTCAACTTCTTCTCCGACGGCAAGCTTAGCGAGACCGAATGGAGATTTGGCAAGCTGCCGTACAGTCGTGCCAACCCGCCACCGCCGGTTAGTATCTGGTCCCCATTCTTAGCTCATGAAGTGCTCCTCATATGACCTGAACACCTGGACGCAGGGCAGCGCTTTCCTGGTCAGGTAGTAGCCAACGCGCTGGCTCCAGGCCAGCAATGGATGCCAGACCGCAAGGAGAACGACGTGGGCGACCCCGAGCTAGGGGCGGCCGCGTTGGAAGACGGAGGCGAGGATGACACCGCCTGGGGAGGCGGCGCTGGAGGAGGCGGCGCAGGAGGAGACGATAACGTTCGGTCCTGGTCAGATGATGATGAAGACGGCGAGGGGCAATGCCGCCCTGAAGGCGCCGAGAGGGCGGGCACCGGATCCTCGACGGCGCGGCCGTCCGGCGGAGGGCCGGCTGACGCACCCGGCGTGCCCAAGCGTCGCGCCGAGGGGTTGTTCGGCAACCGGCGGCCCAAGAAGGCCAAGCAGATGATCGCGAGCGAGCGGCAAGAGGCCACGAAAACGGCCGCCATCCGGAGGGCCCCGAAGGAGCGCCCAATGCTGTCCGGGTAAGTGCATTCATCGCACTGTCTTAATTATTTTTCATTCCCTTTGCGAATCTCTCATTTTTGCTTGTTTTGCTGGGCAGGGCCGCCATCTCCATATCTCGGGCCCCGTCTGCCTCGCCGGTCGGATCAGCAGGCGGCTCCGAGGAGGCCCGGCGCGTGGACGACCGCCGCCCTCCGGGAGGCGATGAAGAGGAATGCGCGGGAGGCGCGGGATGAGGCCGCAGCGCAGGCACGGGCCGATGCCCAGGCCACCGCATCAGCGCAGGCGGAGGCCCAAGCCGTGGTGACAGCGCAGGCGGAGGCGGCGACCAAGGCGCGCCAAGGCCACGGAGGACCCGGCTGGTAGCGGTATCCCGGAGGCCGCCAATCTGGGGTAGCCGGAGCCGCCGATGGTGGAGGCCCAGGCGCCGACTGGAACAGCCGGAGCCGACCAAGAGGCGCCAGAGCGGGAGGTTGCCGACTCCGTAGTCCTGGTGGCGGAGGTGACCCATCGCGCGCTGGGTGCTGGCGAGCGTGGTGGCGACCATCCCAAAGGGCCGGAGATGCCGCTGGCCAGCGCCGGGTTGGTGACGAGCCAGGCCATGACGGCGTGCACCCCCTTGCGCCTACGCCAGGCGCGAGCGGCCTTCAAGCCGAGGCCAGTGGAGACCGGGGCCAGAAGATCGCAGGGAGCCGACACCGGGGCCACGAGTTCCGCTGCGCCTAGCTGGACATCAGCGGCAACCACGACCACCCTGAACCTCGCGGTGCAGGATGTCTTGGATAAGTTTGCCACCCACGGTGCCACCCTCCTGAAGGCGAGGAGCGAGATGGCGATGATGCAAACGTGCGTCCGGGTACGCCCTTGACTTGCTTTTTTTGTCTTTTGCAATCTTGGGGGTGCGCCAGCGCACCCACTGGGTGTAGCCCCCGAGTTCCAAGCCGGCTGCTGAGCAAGCGGGTTGGAACTTTAAGGCATGTTTCGGAATGTTGGGATGTCGCTCTTGATGCAGGACTACCACAACCTACGTGCAGCCGCCTTCAACTCCCAGAACCAGGTGCTCGCCAACCGGACCGCCGAGTTGGGGAAGAGCCGAGGTACGTAGGCCGGCTTTCAGTGGGGGCGCGCAAGCACACCACTGGGTGTAGCCCCCGAGATTCGGGCCGACTGCTGAGCAGTCGGGCCGGATCTTCCCGGCAGCTTCTTATCTTTGTTGATACTGATGCTGATGATTCTTCTTTGTCTTTGCAGAGGCTGCCTCCCAGCTGCAGGGCCGCGTGCAGGAGCTCGAGGGCCAGCTTCAGGCCAAGGAGCCGGAGCGCAGCTGTCGGTGTCAAAACCGGCAGATCTCGTGTAGGGGGTCCCGAGCTGTGTGTCATGGATCGATGGGTAATAGGAGATAGGGGACACGATGTTTACCCAGGTTTGGGCCCTCTTAATGGAGGTAATACCCTACTTCCTGCTTGATTGATCTTGATGAATATAGAGATTACAAGAGTTCATCTACCCCGAGATCATATGTTGTGGTCTAAACCCTAGGGGTATGATGATTAATGTCATAATAAATCTAGCGACTAGCCTAACCTCAGTTTATATAATGTATCAGAGGCCTAGGATAACAAGAATCCTAGTCGAATACGCCGGTGGAGAGGAGTCCTTGTCTTGATCACCAAGTCTTGTGGAATCTTCCTCGTGTATACATCGGCTGTCCGAACTGACCCATGAGTAAATGGCCATGGGGGTCCTCGGCCCAATCCAACTGATCGGGAGACGACGTGGTGAGTACCCCCTAGTCCAGGATACCGTCAGTAGCCCCCTGAACCGGTCTTCAAGTTGGGGACGCTCCTCGATTCTTCCGAACTATTCTTCATCTTCGGTCGTCGGTCTTGAAAACTGGTTCAACAAATCTTTTTATCTTCGATCTTGAGGATCGCCGAAGTAAATCCGAAGAGTTTACATGTCGGGTATCCGAGGAGCCCCTTTAAGTTATCGGCTTTTATCAATGCCTTGTTATTTTTGCGCCCACCTCGGGTTTGAAGTTGTTCCCGGGCGGCGGCGTCCTCTTGCATCCAAGCTCCAACGCCGGACTGCATTCGAGGTATCTTTTACAGCTGAGCACCTATGCCGGACTGTATCCGAGCTCCAACGCCGGACTGTATCCGAGGTGTCATAGATCACCTTGGCTTGAAGAAGTTTAAAGGAGGTTAGCTGAGCTTAATGCCGGAAATGCCCTCTATAGAGCCAGCCACTTGCATCCGAGCTTTATGCCGGACCGCTTCTAAGGTGATGCACCACTTCGGGCTTGAGCTGATTGTTTACGGATTTTATTTCCGAAGCGTGTAAATTTATTTGCTGTCAATATGTATAACTAGTAGCCGTCAAGGTGTGTGTCGGTCTAAAACCTAAGATGCACCTAAAGGAAAACATGAAACCGCTGATCCTAGTAGCCCCTGAGACTCAGGTCGATGCGCGAAATTGGCCTGAGGATCAACTCCTAGCTCGGCAGCATATGTAGGAATAAAAATGCAGTGTAATATATTAGAGATAATAGTGATTGGCGAACGGGCCCTTGAGAGAGGGTCTTGAGAAGTTGACGTAATATATTAGCTTGATGCCGATAGGTCTAGATGGTACCTGTTGTTGTCCGAAGACGCGTTTGCCTATAGTTCGGTCAAGCCGAACACTAAGCACTTTGAATTTTCTGCATTGAAAAGGCAATGCAGTAGCCCCCGAGACACTGGTCGGGTGGCAACACCAGATCAGGGGATCGATGTGCCCCTTTAATATTTGTAAATAATAAGCCCGAAGCCCAGTAGCCCCCGAGCCTTAATGCGGGCACGGGTGGCCGAATTAGGGATCGATATCCATAGTAAAATCACAAATTATGTGTCATGACTCTATGTATCCAAGTACTTTACATCATTAATGCTCGGATCCGCATTGTACAAAACTTTGTTGACCGACCATCGGCTTCAACCTCTTCGGCCAGTAGCCGAGGAGTGTTTTTCTACTTTATAAAGCCGTTATAAGGGCAAAGATTTATGGAAAACAAGGCAATCCGGCCATACGGTTTTATAAACAAAGGTACACGGAGAGATATGTTATATTACGTTTTAACGTAAGAAACATCTTCCAAAGAAAATAGTCCCGCTATCGGTTCCTTTCTTTGGGTCGTCATGCTTATCATGATCATGAAACCTCACCTCCGATCAATGTGGGAGGAAAATATTGAGGATTTAGTTCGGGGAAAGTTCCCGAACTCTATGGTATTAATGAACCAACATTTTCACTTCCGTCGTTGCCGACCAATGTGATCCTTTAAGATTGCTAGCTTTCGGCTTCACCCAGTCTGAGGTACTTACTCGGATGACCCGGTAGTAACAATCACAGAGGTGCTCCCTTTACCACCTAGCCGAACAATCGGGAACGTTGGGGTAAGCACAGGAGCCAGGCAACCCAGCTTGGCCAAAATCTGAAGTCAGATTGATGCATATTTATGGCTTTATAACAATGATTGCGGAAGGAGGCCCTCGTATATTAAATACGAACGCCGATGATATGTTTATTTTGACTCCGTTGCGACCGTTTATCATTTGAAAGTGGCCCACCGTCGGCTTCCACCCCCTTGTAGATGCTACGCAGGGTGTTTTCGCAATAACAAAACAACCCTTAGCCGACGTCTCGGTGCCCGAAGGCGGTTGTGTTAGCAGAAACATGGCAATCAGATATGCAGGATTTATAACTTGCACTTAGTCATAGGGAGCTTAAAGCTGGGAGGCTAGTTACTAGCCCCGGTTAGTGTTCGGCGACAGCCGAGGTCATGCCTAAACACTTCGTCAATTGTTATGAACGACCCATCATTTAACACGGGGTGACCTCCATCGATCTTATAGTTTAACACAATCATTGGATCGCTGACCAGTTTACGCATATTGTGATAGTCAGTTTTTGGCTTTCTCCACTAAGGCACTTGATGAGTTGAACCAGAAGCACAATCGCAGTGGTTCTCCCTTTACCTTTAGCCGAACAATCGGAAACGTAAGGGTAAGCACAGGAGCCGGGCAACCCAACTATTGACCGAAGACTCAATTCGAAACTGATGCATATAAAGCAATACACGAGAATGTTTTGCCGAATCTCTAAAGGTGTCCGGCGTTGCACTGCGAGACTTATGCTGGAAACACACAAATAGTTTAAAAGTGCCATAAGCTTGGAAGACCAAAAAACTTCAGTAAAAGCTTGATGTCCGGACTAGATCAAGTGTTCGGTGCCAATCCGAAAATTGGCCTTAGAGAAAAAAATTGTGCTTCTGTCGTGCTTTAACATGACACATCCTATCTCAAGACTTAAAGCGGATCAGCCTACGGCTTCAACCTCCTATCCTGAAGGCGGAGTACTTCTCGTTAGGCCAGTTTAGCAAACTAAACTCTAGCGGCTATGAGAGAGAAATTAGGCTCCCCGGCTATTGACCACACACTCGTGTCGAAAAAAGGAGTGATAGAAAAAGAATTTGCAACGACTAAGAAGAACACTTATTCTAAAACAGCTCATACTAATTTAAGAGCCCCCAAGTGACTTGGGTAAAAGAATTTTATGTATAATGATTGTATGTACTGAAGTACTTATATCATATCTGTGTTCACCCGAAGTTTAAACGTGTCTTAACCGACCGTCGGCTTCTCCCTCTTCGGTCAAGGGCCGAAAAGTGTTATGTACTCCACCTGTCGAGAATATCAATGGTGTTTCCGATAACCAAGCAATCAGGCCATAAAGCTGTAACAAACAAAGCGCGCTCAGGGAACTTATGCTATATTACTGACGAAGTGTAAGAAGCATCTTCGAAGAAAATAGTACCTCCACCGATACCTTTCTTCGGTTGCTCATTGTTACTATGAGACTTGTGCAATAGATTTTTTTGTACTCATGAGTTCCGTTGTGTGTCGACCATGAATGAAAACAATAAGAGCGCTAGCTTTTGGCTTCACCCAATCTGAGGTCCGAGCTCGGATGACCCGATCGTGACAATCGCAGAGGTGCTCCCTTTACTCCCTAGCCGAACAATCGGGAACGTAGGGGTAAACACAGGAGCAAGGCAACCCAGCTTGCGGAACAGTTAAGTCAACATGGTGCATATTGTGGCGTAATATACGAACAGGGAACGAAGCCATACAAGTATAATCATATGCAAGAGGAAAGGCTTAATAAAGAAAGCCCCCAAGTAAACGGGGTATTTGAATTTGTGTGTCACAAACAAAGTTTTGACAAGGAAGTTTTTCACATACAACTTTTTGCCAAAAACGTATGATGCTTTGGTCGAACCGAACAAAAATTGAAAATTGAAAATTCTGAGCATGAAAGCGACTTAGCTGGTTAATGTGCTCAGTGTCGATGCACGGCCTGAGCTTACAGCGGGACAAGGTCCCAGCCCCCAAGCCGGTCCCGAGGTGGCGGAGCGAAGAGCTCGGCACTCCGAAGTGGCGACATAGCACGACCAATGCAGGCTGGCAGTGTGACGCCGAAGTCCCCAGCATGGGTTAATGAAGTGATGACGAAGCCCTCGGTCCAGCCAAGGTGACGTGGTACGTCGGTACGCCAAGGTGATAGCGCTGCCCGACCCGGATCATTTATCTGTGCACAGAAAATAGTGCAAGCCGGAGATAATAGGAATAATAATAATAAAAATTGTTGCATAATTAATAATTTATGCAAAGTGAGTAATAAAAGAAATATGGCCCGTGTGCCGAACACTCGATGAGGTAGAACCCTCTTGATGATGCCGAAGTCCCCGAGGCAACCGAACATGTCGGTATGGCAATTCGATCAACAAGGTGATCATGTGAGCCGATTTATGCCAATTGGGACGATTACGTTGGCTTGCCGAAGTGGCCGCGTGACGTAGTCAAAGTCGATCACCGAAGTCAATATCGATGCAGGGCGTCGGCGTGACGCGGTGGAGGCGTGGCAAAGCCTAAATTCACAGGCCGGTCCGAGTTCCGGATGCGGCGTTCGCTGAACTGTATATGGAAAGTGACCGAACCACCACGCGACTATCGTTAATGCGGCCGCCATTTGACGGACCTGTGTACAGATGATGGAACAAACTAGAGTAATAATCCCTCAGGAAAAATAAAACCAAGCAAGAAAAAATTACTAGGATTAATAGCACCTGGTTTATCTGTTGTAGCAATCTGAAGAAAGGTTACTCCCAAAATTGGGACTCGATCCGCACACCCATTGCCTGATGGGCGTTGAAGCAACGACATGGTGATGCGGGCAAAGGTCGGCTCGCCGAGGCAAAAACCCCGGTCCAGCTAACGTGACGAAGCTGGTCTGCTGGTGACGCCGAAGTCACCGGAGTATGTTGATGAAGAAATAGCAAAGTACCCAGTCCAGCCGAGGTGTCGAAGCCTCCATCTCAGCCGATTAGTCGAAGCTTGTCGGCTGGTGACGCCGAAGTCACCGAAGTAGGTTTGATGAAGATATGGCGAAGCCCCCTGTCTAGGCCGAGGTAACGGAGCGGGTCGGTAAGGAGATGTTGCGGCTGCCACGTCAACCGAGGTGTTGAAGCAGCTCAGCGTGATGGACCTCAACTTGAAGAAGAAACAGTGTGGCCATGCCGACGCTGGTCATAACTTGTGACGCGGTCAAAGCCGAATTGATGAAGTGACCGAGCGGCGATGTCGGCGCGCCTGACCCGTGCCATCCGTGGGGCGATGGTGTTGGTGATGATTTAGTCCTCGCAATGCCAAACTCCTGTTTGGCTTGCCGAGCTGATGATCCGATAAGGTTGGGCTCGGCCTGATGAAGCGACGATCTGTCTAGTGCAGGTCAGCAGACATGGAGCAAGGGCTAGTTTGACACCGGCGTGACAGTGAAGATTACCCCCGAAAAGGAGCAAAATTTATGAGCATGTGTTCGGAAACCAAACACAATACCCTACAAAGAGATTCTTCAAAAAAGGTTGTTCAATATCCCGTTCATGAAGAAAGATGAACTCAGGTCAGATTCGTATTCGCGCAGAAAACAGATCCGAAAATTGGTCCACTCATCGGAAGGTTCCCGGAGTTTGAACCGTCGGATCAAGCTGAAATTTGGAGGGGTGGTAGATATGGAATTCCGCAGCAGATGAACAGTTGGATCTTCCAAAGGACGTCCGAGCCGGGCTCTGGAGACCACGCCCTAAACTCGTCCGGATTCCCGTCCAGATTTGACAGGGCTTCGGTATATCATAGATTGCCGGAGATTCCTCCATCGGAACTCGACGAAATTTTGCATGATTGTTGTAGACTTAATTCCGCACAATTCCACTGAAAGAATCGTCAAAGCGATGCTCGAGGAGGTGGTGGCAGCGGATACAAGTTTGTTGTCCAGAAAAACAGCACGGTCACACGGGGGCAATGTTGACGTTGAGCCCCCGGGCTCCATGGATGATTCCTCCATGATCTTGAGAGAGATCAAAGTTGATGTTGATGAGTCCGATCATGACGATCCGACGTGGAGTGATGTCCTCGGTCGAGCCAAGGTGACCAGCCGATCCGGTGACGAAGATGCCGACGTCGTAATTAATCTATAGACGAGCCATTGATCCTTTGCCGATCACACAGCGGAACTCTCAATGAAAGCACCATTGTCAGTGTCAAAACTGGCAGATCTCGGGTAGGAGGTCCCGAGCTGTGTGTCATGGATCGATGGGTAACAGGAGATAGGGGACACGATGTTTACCCAGGTTCGGGCCCTCTTAATGGAGGTAATACCCTACTTCCTGCTTGATTGATCTTGATGAATATAGAGATTACAAGAGTTGATCTACCCCGAGATCATATGTTGTGGTCTAAACCCCAGGGGTATGATGATTAATGTCATAATAAATCTAGCGACTAGCCTGGCCTCAGTTTATATAATGTACCAGAGGCCTAGGATAACAAGAGTCCTAGTCGAATACGCCGGTGGAGAGGAGTCCTTGTCTTGATCACCAAGTCTTGTGGAATCTTCCTCGTGTATACATCGGCTGTCCGAACTGGCCCATGAGTAAACGGCCATGGGGTCCTCGGCCCAATCCAACTGATTGGGAGATGACGTGGTGAGTACCCCTAGTCCAGAACACCGTCAGCAGCCAGGCAGCCGCGGAGCGCGACCGGCTCGAGAAGGAGCTGGCTCATCGGGCGACCCGGCATGCAGAGGAAGGACGGGGAGGAGGAGCTCAAGGCCGAGTTCAAGTCCCAGCGCTCGGGCTGGGCCGACAATGAGAAGTACATGTCGGGAGGCTATGAGGTGACCGAGGATATGCTCTAAGGTAAAGCTTCTCTCTTCCTTGGTTGGTTGGCTGCCGGCTATTGTAGGAACCCGACTTCTTATTCTTTTGCTTTCTTTTAAACAAAATTCTTCCCGGACCACGTTGGCGCCATCAGCCAGGCGATCGAGGCGCGGTGCGAGCAGCGGAGGCAGGAGGGCATGGAGATTGCGCCGGAGCGGCCCCGAACCTTGGCGAACAGTTCCAGGCCATTCGGCTGCGCCTTATGCCGGTGCGCCAGCTGCTCCGCCGGTTTTAGCGCGCCAGGTCGCAGGTCTTGGAGTGGCTCTGGCCGGGTGTGCGGGTCCCCCGGACTCCCAGTCGGACTACCGACTGGTTGGAGGTGGCTTAGGAGCGGCTCGACGCCTGGAAAGGCGCCGCGGCATGGGCCGGCGCCAAGGTGGCGCTGGAGCTCATGAAGGCGCGGTACCCGGGTGTGAGCATGGCGTAGCTGGCCACGTTTCACCAGGAGGCGACACCGGAGCTGGAGGAGGAGCGCAAAGCAATCACCATTCGCGCATCGACCCTCGCTGAGTACACCAACGGCAACGTCTTCATCCCGGAGCGGGCCGAGGACGTCACCGAGGTGCCCCCGTCCTGGTTCGGGCTGAACCAGGACGAGGCGGAGGACCCGACAAAGGAGATCGCCTCCAGTGACGAGGCCGCGGAGGAGGGCCAGGACGAGGAAGGTGATGGCGTCGCGCCAGATGACACAGCGACTAGCCGAAACTGGCCCGGTCCGGCCCCAGCTGGCGAGCAACGGGAGACCACATCGGCTGCCACCGCCAACCAGACCGAGACCAACCAGCCAGAGGCCCCGCCAGCCGGTGCTATAGCCACAGCCGACTCGTCCGAGCAGCCCGCAGTGCCTTCGACCTAGGCGGCCCTTATCTTGTTTAAATTTTGCCTGTCTTGTGCTTCAAGAACAAAGTTAATTGTGCGTAGGTCCACCCACTGGGGGTGTATTTTGAACTTTGACGAATGCCGGCTGCGGGCCTTTTGCAATGTAAATGAATTTACTTTCCCCACATGCTTGTGTGCTTTGCCGAGTTCTGACTTGATTTTGCCTTTGCTTTCTTTGGCTTTTTCCTTTGTCGTGTTCCTTTGACTGCCGCCCTGCCAGCCGGACAGTCACGCTGCGGTCTGTGGCCGGGTCAGAGACTTTGCTGTTTAGATAGGCAAATTACTTCAGCCGCTTAACGCATAGCTAGTCGAGTGAGAAGCCGGCCGGCTGGCCGCTGAGCAGCCGGACGGGGGAGGCGAGAAGCCGGCTTGGCCTGAATCAACGTTCCTCCTTAGTCGTTTTTCATGTGGACAATGTTTCTGGCCTTTAGCTATTGTTAGCTGGACAGTCGCGCTGCGAGCTATGGCTGGGGCGAAGAGAGGGCTTTGGCGTCGGCACATTACTGAGCCGACTTCGGATGGTGCCAACTTGGGCCAAGTCAGTGAGCCCCCGGGCTGGCTGACCAGACCTGGGCAGGGCGAAAGAATAAATACTCATTCATAGGAGAAGCTTATCATAGAGATAAAAAGGTAGCCCCCGAGTGCGCCTCGGGGTACCTGTTGTCTTTACTTAGTACAAAAGATAGCGTGGTACATACACAGCATCAACTCTAAAATGGGCAGACAAGGTTCGCGTTCCATGGGCGCTCCGACTCTTCGCCGTCTGTGTTTCTCTTGCGTGCCCTGCGCTTCTGTGCATCAATTAGGTAGTAGGAGTCGTTGCCCAAGGCCTTGCTGACGATGAAGGGCCCCTCCCAAGGAGAAGCGAGCTTGTGTTGGCCAGCTGATCGCTGGATCAGTCGGAGCACAAGGTCGCCCTCGCGGAAAACACGCGGCTTGATCTTCTTGTTGTGGTAGCGGCGCAGACTCTGCTGGTAGATGGCAGAGTGGCTGAGTGCTAGCAGCCGGGCCTCTTCGAGCAGATCGACGCTGTCTTTGCGTGCCTTCTTTGCTTCCACCTCCGTGTACAGGGTGACGCGAGGCGAACCGAACTCGATATCCATTGGGATGATGGCCTCGGCCCCGTACACAAGGAAGAAAGGTGTGAAGCCGGTTGATCTGTTTGGCGTGGTCCAAAGACTCCAAAGGACGGCCGGAAGCTCCTCGATCTAGCAGCCGACCGAGCGCTCCAGTGGCTCGACTAGCCGTGGCTTTATGCCGGATAGAATGAGGCCGTTTGCCCGCTCCACCTGGCCGTTTGACTGCGGGTGAGAAACCGATGCGAGGTCCAGTCGGATGCCCTGCGCCGCGCAGAAACGGGCCAAGGCGCCTTTGGCGAAGTTCATGCCGTTGTCGGTGATGATGCTGTGGGGGATGCCGTATCGAACGGTGATATCCGTGATGAATGTGACGGCTGTGGGGCCGTTCAGCTTCTTGATTGGCCTCTGTAGGATCGAAAGTAGGTCTAGAGGGGGGTGATTAGACTACTTGACCAAATAAAAATCTAGCCTTTTCCCAAGTTTAAGTCTTAGCAGATTTTAACAACTTAGCACAAGTCAAGCAATCAACCTACACATGCAATTCTAAGAGTATAGTAGCGGAATGTAAATCATTGCATATGAAGGTAAAGGGAGGGGTTTGGAAGGAGCAAATGCAATGTAGACACGGACATTTTTGGCGTGGTTCCGATAGGTGGTGCTATCGTACATCCACGTTGATGGAGACTTCAACCCACGAAGGGTAATGGTTGCGCGAGTCCACGGAGGGCTCCACCCATGAAGGGTCCACGAAGAAGCAACCTTGTCTATCCCACCATGGCCATCTCCCACAAAGCACTTGCCTCACTTGGGTAGATCTTCACGAAGTAGGCGATCTCCTTGCCCTTACAAACTCCTTGGTTCAACTCCACAATCTTGACGGAGGCTCCCAAGTGACACCTAACCAATCTAGGAGACACCACTCTCCAAAAGGTAATAGATGGTGCGTTGATAATGAACTCCTTGCTCTTGTGCTTCAAATGATAGTCTCCCCAACACTCAACTCTCTCACACAGATTTGGCTATGGTGGAAAAATGATTTGAGTTGAAAGCAACTTGGGGAAGGCTAGAGATCAAGATTCTTGTGGTTGGATTGGAATATCTTGGTCTCAACACATGGGTAGGTGGTTCTCTCTTAGAAAATGAATGGTGGAAGTGTAGGCACGTTCTGATGGCTCTCTCACTGATGGAGAGGAGGGTGGAGGGGTTGATGTCTACTACGCAACCTTCTCCTTGTAGACGTTGTTGGGCCTCCAAGTGCAGAGGTTTGTAGTACAATAGCAAATTTCCCTCAAGTGGATGATCTAAGATTTATCAATCCGTTGATGGTCTCTCTCAAACAACCCTGCAACCAAATAACAAGGATTCTCTTGTGTCCCCGACACACCCAATACAATGGTAAATTGTATAGGTGCACTAGTTCGGCGAAGAGATGGTGATACAAGTGCAATATGGATGGTAGATATAGGTTTTTGTAATCTGAAAATATAAAAACAGCAAGGTAACTAATGATAAAAGTGAGCGTAAACGGTATTGCAATGCTAGGAAACAAGGCCTAGGGTTCATACTTTCACTAGCAAGTTCTCTCAACAATAATAACATAATTGGATCATATAACTATCCCTCAACATGCAACAAAGAGTCACTCCAAAGTAACTAATAGCGGAGAACAAACGAAGAGATTATGGTAGGGTACGAAACCACCTCAAAGTTATTCTTTCGGATCGATCTATTCAAGAGTTCGTACTAGAATAACACCTTAAGACACAAATCAACCAAAACCCTAATGTCACCTAGATACTCCAATGTCACCTCAAGTATCCGTGGGTATGATTATACGATATGCATCACACAATCTCAGATTCATCTATTCAACCAACATAAATAACTTCAAAGAGTGCCCCAAAGTTTCTACCGGAGAGTCAAGACAAAAACGTGTGCCAACCCCTATGCATAGGTTCATGGGCAGAACCCGCAAGTTGATCACCAAAACGTACATCAAGTGGATCACGTGATATCCCATTGTCACCACAGATAAGCACGGCAAGACATACATCAAGTGTTCTCAAATCCTTAAAGACTCAATCCGATAAGATAACTTCAAAGGGAAAACTCAATCCATTACAAGAGAGTAGAGGGGAAGAAACATCATAAGATCCAACTATAATAGCAAAGCTCGCGATACATCAAGATCGTACCACCTCAAGAACACGAGAGAGAGAGAGAGAGAGAGATCAAACACATAGCTACTGGTACATACCCTCTGCCCCGAGGGTGAACTACTCCCTCCCCGTCATGGAGAGCGACGGGATGATGAAGATGGCCACCGGTGAGGGATCCCCCTTCCGGCAGGGTGCCGAAACAGGGTCCCGATTGGTTTTTGGTGGCTACAGAGGCTTGCGGCAGTGGAACTCCCGATCTATTCTGCTCCCCGATGGTTTTAGGGTTTATTGGTATATATAGAAGGAAGAAATACGTCAGGGGAGCCACGAGGGGCCCACGAGGGTGGAGGGCGCGCCCAGGGGGGTGGGCGCGCCCCCCTGCCTCGTGCCTTCCTCGTTGCTTCCCTTACGTACACTCCAAGTCTTCTGGATTGCTTCTGTTCCAAAAATAACTCTTCCGAAGGTTTCATTCCGTTTGGACTCCGTTTGATATTCCTTTTCTGCGAAACACTGAAACAAGGAAAAAAAGAAACTGGCACTGGGCTGTGGGTTAATAGGTTAGTCCCAAAAATAATATAAAAGTGTTTAATAAAGCCCATAAACATCCAAAACAGATAATATAATAGAATGGAACAATCAAAAATTATAGATACGTTGGAGACGTATCAGGGGTACATATAGCCTCCACACAAAATCTAACCGTTACACGCAAAAGAGCCAACTCGGTCAGACCGAATGTATGAACTCGGTGAGACCGATTCAGTCCAAAATGTGAACATTAGGATTTTTGGTGGGACCGACATGATCAACTCGGTGGGACCGATGAGCTAGGGTTAGGGTAAAACTTGATCTCGGTTTGACCGATCACTTCAACTCGGCGAGGCTGATTTCGGTAATAGGTTAACAGAGAGTTGGTCAGGCAAACTCGGTGAGACCGATCGCTCCTTTCGGTAAGACCGAAATGTTACGAAAGGGAAATAGAGAGTTTGTATTGCGAACTCGGTGGGACCGATCGCTCATTTTGGTAAGACCAAAATGTTACGAAGGGAAACAAAGAGTTTGCAATCCCATCTCGGTGAGACCGAGATCCCTATCGGTGAGACCGAACTGATTAGGGTTTTTGGCTATGGCTATGTCAAGTGAACTCGGTGGCGCCGGATAGATCAAATCGGGCGGGCCGAGTTTGACTTTAGGTTTAGGACATATTTGGATATGAGAAAGTGGTTGAGGGTTTTGGAGCATATCACTAAGCACTTTGAGCAAGTAGACCATTAAGCAACACGTCATCCCCTTTTAATAGTATTGGCTTTCCTATGGACTGAATGTGATCTTGAATCACTAAAATAGAAATGAAGAGTCTTGAGCTTTTGCCAATATTTGTCCTTAGCATTTTGAGGGGTCCACATCTCTAGTACATGCCATGCCAATCATTGAACTTTCTGAAATAATCAACTTGAAAGAATATTAGTTCAATGAGCTATATGTTGTTATGAATTACCAAAACCACCCAGGGATTAGTTGCACTTTCAATCTCCCCCTTTTTGGTAATTGATGACAACATATAGATCAAAGCTTCGACAAATGATAATAAGAATGAAATACATCGTCGCTTTGAGAAGTATGTGATAAGCAAGAGCTCCCCCTAAATTTGTGCATTATTTATGATTTGCTTTGGAATGCAAATGCACAATCGATTAGGCTCATGGGTTACTCTTCCATATCACATACATCTTGGTGGAGTTCTCAAAATGATAGAACATACATAACATGCACTCATCACAAAGACAAATATGATAGATCATACATAAGAGATTTAAGATAGCATCATTCAAGCATAGCAAAATAAAGTATGGTATGATCAACCACATGATCATAGATGTATCTCACACACAAGCACAAATAGTAGCAAACATAAGCAAATAAGTAGCAAGACAGACCAATAAAAAGCAAAACACTCTCTCTCGAAGCCTATGATCTGTACACTTTCTCCCCCTTTGCCAACAAGTTACCAAAAATCTTGAAAATGCATAGTGCTATACGACACTCTAAGCATGATCTCTGGGAGCTCCGGAGTGCAAAGATGGCGTGGAGATAACAGCATCTGCAAAGACTTCGGCTGACGTCTGAGGAATTGGAGGGGTTACCACTGGGGGGCAACTGAAGTTCTGGCTGCAGGAGCTGAAGTAGTGGCTCTAGAGTCAATCACTGGCCCTGCTGCAGACCTCTGTGCTCTAGGCACCCTCTGATAAGCATCTGTGATTGTCCTGTCACTCCTGTCCTCAAGGTCTTCTTGTATCTTCTCAACTGAAGTCTGTATCTCAGTGACTTTGACATCCAAGTCATGTAGCTTTGTCTCAAAAATCTTTTCAAGGCTCTCTTGATTTCAAGTCAGGGTAGCTAGTCCTTTCTCTATTCTCATAGTAGCCTCAAGCAGATAGTTGAGCTGGTCCTGCTTGGTCTTGAGATTGACAGCTGAGGGATCTGGAATCTTTGAAGCTTTTTCAGCATGTGCCTTCTCTCTCTTTTCTTGAGCCTCAACAGAAGTTGGATGTGAAGCATCCATCACAACAGTGTTATCCTCAAAATCAGGCCTCAAGGGAAGGTGCTCTTTGTCCAACAAATATGTGCATGTTCCCATCTTAGAATTTATGAGCATCTGAATATGTGGAGCATAGCCACATGATCTCTTCTGGTCAGCTGCAGTCCTTTTCACTGTCTCTACTATCAAGGACATCACCTTGAACTTCTCTGGCACATCAAACATATGTAGCAAGTTGATGGAGTGCCCTCTGATCATCCTGTCAGCTCCAGACTTGGGCAACAAAGTGTGCCTGAGGATAGTGTTGATTGTTGGCAGCCCTGACAGAAGGTAATAAACAGAACCAAACTTATGAGTTTCCAATGCATCATCTGGAATTTCTTCGTACATGTGTGCCATGGAGTTGTGATCTTTTCTGGGCTTGGCATACACATCAGTATCATCATCTGCCTCTTCTGGAGCATTTATCAGCTTTGTCCACTCAGCAATTGAAGATTGATATCTTGTGCCTTCGGTCATCCAGACTATCTTACCATCTGGGTAAAAGTGAGCTGTGGAGTAGAATTGCATCACCATCTCATCATTCCACTTTGTTAGTTTCTGACCCACAAAAGCATCAACTCCTTCATTCTAAAGCTCTCATGAACTCCAAGAAAGTGATCTTCATTCTCATCAATGTATGACCAATCAACCCATCTCATGTCACTGACAATGGGCTTCTTGTCCAGAAGAATAGTCTCATAAAAATCATGTTGTTCCTTGGTGTGGAACCTCTAGTCTACAGCAGTTCTTCTTCTTGTAGCATAGGGGTCTGTCTGCCTCCATAATCCGAGAGCAGCATATTTCCTTATCTTCATGTTCTCAGCCACAGGATGAGTGTCATCATGGTCAGGAATCTTGGGCTTGAGCTTTCTAAGCACTTGGGCTTCTTCATCTTCTTCAATTTCAGGCACTGGGCCTTGTTCTTCTCAGCACCAGGGATGTTTCTGGTAGATCTCTTAGGTGCAGACTGTTTTGGAGCTTATGCAGAGGACTTGGGAGCAGTTTTGGGCTTGGATGGTGCAACCCATGACTTGATTGCATCTCCCATCAACTTCTGAGCTTTAGGAGCCGGTGCAGCATCTTCTTCTTCTTTAGAAGGGTCTCTCATCATTGAGGATCTGCCAATGACCCTGACAATGGTATTTCTAAACCTTTCCTTCCTCTTCTTGCCTCCAACAGTTTCTTCTTCTCTTGGTTCAAGAGAGAATTCCATTGTTTCCTGAGTTGAAGCTCTGGCTTTAGACATAGGCACTCTTCTTGCAGGAGCCTTCACTTTCATGCCTAGCTTGATGCCAGCAGCAACTGCAGTAGCTTGCACTTTCTTGATCAGCTTCTTCTTGGAAGTGACCTCTTCATCAACTACAAAATCTTCATCTTCAGAATCTGAGTTTCTCTTCCTCCTTGTCCTTGTTGCAGATTTTGGCAAGTTGCTTGGGGTGCTTCTACTACCCTCATCATAGTTGCTTGAGGGACTAGTGCCCTCACTGAGATTTTAGTGCTCCTCAGACTTGTTCTGGCTGTCACTCTGGTCTGACATCTTTGACATTGAAAGCTGACCCTGTGAATAGATAGGTTGAGATGGAGTAGATGAGTATCACAAAGCACAGCCATTTTGCAAAACAAATGAGTCAAAAACTTAGTTTAGTTTTCTACAGAAAGCATTTTGGAGCTACCGATATTACAAACTCGGTGACATCGAAGCAGCTTTAGAGTCTAAACTGGTGAAATCGGTCAGACCGAGACACATTTCAGTGACTCCGAGATGCTAGGGTTTAACAGAGAAAGTAAATTCGGTCACACTGATTCGTACACTTTGGTCAGACCGAGTACTACATGTGCAATGGCCTGGGCCAAATCGGTGAAACCGAAATCCTAATATCGGTCGGTCCGAGATGAGTTCGGGGGAAACCTAAACCTATTTTTTGCATCAAATCTAATCTAACGGAGTTTTGCAGTGGATAGAGTCGTTTCAATCGTGGCAAGAATATTGGCATTGATCTTTGTGCTAAGAATCGGAGTGGGAATGCACAAAGGGTTCATACCCTAGCTTGGTGATGAACTCGCTATAGTGACAACGGCAGTGAAGATTCCCGTTGACGGCGGCGAACACCAGCGGCAGGAGGTCGCGGGCGACGAGGCGACGATCCGGAGACCACAAGTCGGCAGAGCTGGACAGGTGCGGGCGAAGAGGTTTGGAGATTTTTCCAAAATTTCAACCCGGGTATATATTTCCAGACACTGCCGGTGTGACCGAGTGGAACAACTCAGTGGCACCGAGATGCAGAATCGCAAGCGGTTGCTGCAACTTGGTGAGACCGAAGGGTTCTAATCGGTTGCACCGAGATCAAAAACCTAGATCAACTTAATGAACTTGGTATGACCGAATGGAATGGATCGGTCAGACCGAAATACACTAAGAGGTTTTGGAAGTTAAGCCCTTAACGGATCGGTGACTTCGAGTGCTCCTCACTCGGAGGGTCCGAATTCAACTTGTTCAAACTTTTTGATATAGCATGAATAGAGTTTGAGACGATAAAATCATAGATAGCTAGAGGGAGTTCTTAGGCATTCTTGTCCATCCATTTGGCCAAAGAAAAAGACCAAACAAGCATAGCAACAAATGGATGTCCTCGAATGAAAAAATATGCACTCAACATGCTCATACAATAAGATTGCAAATAAAATATGTGGTAAAGCATGCACAAACACTCTAGCATCTATCAAGCAATTTGCGATGACTAGGTCATCTATATATGAGTATATTGACTGAGGAGTCAAATGAGAACATTTGATCGTAGGTCATACTCATCGTTTAAGCACAAGTGGGGTTACCACTTTTACATAAAGCATTGTTGTGTCACACAATTAGAGTTGCTTTAGCTCAATTCTTAGAGTAAAGCTCCCCCTAGATGTGATAATCCCCCCTAAGAGGGATGAACTAACCTTGGGTTTTGTCGATGATTACTTCATGTAGGTGTTGAAGATGTAGATGCTCAATGTTGATGTAGATCATTTGGAGCAATCCATTGGAGTGAGTTGCACTTTCAATACCTACATGGGTTAGTCAAGGATATCCATAGACATAGAGTGAATTTCACACATGATGTTGTCCATGAAAGCATCAGGTTACCTTGTCCCTTGTCTTAACAAGAGGGTTTGTGACTCCTTGAACTTGTGCATGATGTGGAAGTTGATTGCATTTGTCCTTGCCAAATGAATATGAGTGAAGTATGTTGGCGGAGTCACCCTCAAGAACTCTCTAGTTCTTCTTCTTCGGGGTCCACATCATCTTGATGGGAATCCTTGGAGTTGTAGTCGTACTTGATGTAGTCTTGGGAACCCACTTGACCAAGGCCTTAGGAGCTTCTTCAAATTCATCAATCTCCTCTTGAAGCTTATCCTTGCCTTTTAGGTTGTGGTCTTGTGGTGGAAGATCATCTTGAGCTTGTGTTCCTTTGAAAGAAGTGGGATCATACTTCTCTTGTTGAGGAACAAACTTCATCTTGGGGTATTGATCTTCTTCCCACTCCACCCATTGGCATTGAACTTTTGTTCAAAACCAACACCTTGATTCTTCCGGTGCCTTCCTTTCTCGCGTACAATTTCCTCAAATTGCTTACTCCCGGCAAGGCTCTTGTAAACACCTTTCTCTATAATTCCCTTCAATAAGCTATTTTCTTGCTCAAGTGTAACTTGGATAAGAGAATCATTAGTGGAATCAAGAGAACTACTAGAAGCAACTACATTGGATTTAACATGATTATTGTTACTACTAGAAGAAGAATCTTTCTTACTCTTGTTGCTAGATTTAACTTGTGCCATGTAAGTAGACAAGAGTAAACGCTTGGCAATGTAAGAAGAAATTTTCTTACGAAGATCATCATTGATTTCTTTTAAGAACCCATGCTCTTGCTCTAGATTGAGCTTTCCAAAGCGTAGCTTCTCATGAGTCTTTAAAAGCTCTCGATGATCTTATAAGGTAGTTTCATGAGCTAACTTAAGAGTGTTTAGTTCTTTAGTTAGACGCTCAATCTCCTTCTTATCATTGTCATTCGTTTTATCTTGATTATCATGATTAATAGCAAGTTCATCATAGTTTTCATTACTAGAGTTGTCAACAAGTAAATCATCATCACCTAGCAAATCATATTCATCACTATTGAAATCAACATACTCGGTGTGATACCTTTGGGCCTTTATCCATGAAGCATCTTCCAATCCCTTCATTTGGTGAATCAAATATGTCGTAGGAGTTGGATGACACAAGTGCTAGACCGGCAACACCTTCATCTTGAGTATATTCAGAGTCAGAGTGATAGCTTCTCTCGGAGTGGTTGTCGGAGTCAGAACCGGATACCCATTCACCAACATGAGCTTGATGTCTTCACCTTGTGTAGCTCTTTGATGACTTGTCCTTCCTTTCTAAATCCTTGCTTCTGCGAGAGGATCTTCGTTCATAACGATCATCTCTACTCCTTCTTTCTCTTGGTGGTGATTCTACTCTCCTGCTTCTCCTTTTAGGTGAGTCTTCTCTTCTTTTGTAGGGACCCGTATACTCACTTGAGTAATGTCTGGGTCTCCCACAATTGTAGCAATTGCGATCACAACTAGAAGATCTTTTGTCATTGTAGGACCTTGACTTGGAACTTCTTTCTTTGCTTCTACTCTTGCAGAACTTGTTGAAGTTCTTCACCATTAGGCTCAATTCCTCATTGAAGACTTGTTTCTCACTTGATGATGTAGGAGCATCACGTGAAGCTTTGTAAGCACCACTAGACTTGTTGTGAAGCTCTTCTTTACCCTTGAGCGACATCTCATGAGCAACAATTCTACCAATGACTTCCGTTGGCTTGAGATCTTTGTAATTGGGCATCATTTGGATCAATGTGCACACGATATCATATTTTTCATCCAAGGTTCTTAGGATCTTCTTGATGATGAATCTGTCGGTCATCTCTTCACTTCCCAAGCCGGCAATCTCATTTGTGATGAGAGCAAGCCTAGAGTACATTTCAGCGACACCTTCACCATCCTTCATTTTGAACTTGTCAAGTTGACTTTGAAGCACATCCAATTTGGATTCCTTGACGGAGTCGGTACCTTCGTGCATATCAATCAAAGTACCCCAAATTTCCTTTGCATTCTCAAGACGGCTGATTTTGTTGAATTCTTCGGGGCATAATGCGTTGAAGAAGATATCGCAAGCTTGAGCATTGTATTGCAACATCTTCAATTCTTCCGCGGTAGCTTCATGATTCGGTTCCCTTCCATTGAAGAATTCACCTTGCAAGCCAATACACACAATAGCGCAAATGGCGGGGTTATGTCCAAGAATATGCATTTTCATCGTATGCTTCCAACTAGCAAAATTAGTACCATCAAAATAAGTACGGTGGTAATTTCCCTCACTAGACGACATACTCTCCTAGGTTGTGAAATCAAGGCTATGATCACCAAAGCTATGGAAATCAAGGCAAATGGAGACCAAAGCTCTGATACCACTTGTAGGATCGAAAGTAGGTCTAGAGGGGGTGATTAGACTACTTGACCAAATAAAAATCTAGCCTTTTCCCAATTTTAAGTCTTGGTAGATTTTAACAACTTAGCACAAGTCAAGCAATCAACCCACACATGCAATTCTAAGAGTATAGTAGCGGAATGTAAATCATTGCATATGAAGGTAAAGGGAGGGGTTTGGAAGGAGCAAACACTATGTAGACACGGAGATTTTTAGCGGGGTTCCGATAGGTGGTGCTATCATACATCCACGTTGATGGAGACTTCAACCCACGAAGGGTAACGATTGCGCGAGTCCACTGAGGGCTCCACCCACGAAGGGACCACGAAGAAGCAACCTTGTCTATCCCACCATGGCCATCGCCCACGAAGGACTTGCCTCACTTGGGTATATCTTCACGAAGTAGGCGATCTCCTTGCCCTTACAAACTCCTTGGTTCAACTCCACAATCTTGACGGAGGCTCCCAAGTGACACCTAATCAATCTAGGAGACACCACACTCCAAAAGGTAATAGATTGTGTGTTGATGATGAAATGATAGTCTCCCCAACACTCAACTCTCTCTCATAGATTTGGCTACGGTGGAAAGATGATTTGAGTGGAAAGCAACTTGGGGAAGGCTAGAGATCAAGATTCTTGTGGTTGGATTGGAATATCTTGGTCTCAACACATGAGTAGGTGGTTCTCTCTCAGAAAATGAATGGTGGAAGTGTAGGCACATTCTGATGGCTCTCTCACTGATGGAGAGGAGGGTGGAGGGGTATATATAGCATCCACACAAAATCTAACAGTTACACACAAAAGAGCCAACTTGGTCAGACCGAATGTATGAACTCGGTGAGACCGATTCAGTCCAAAATGTGAACGTTAGGATTTTTGGTGGGACTGCCATGATCAACTCGGTGGGACAGATGAGCTAGGGTTAGGGCAAAACTTGATCTTGGTTTGACCGATCACTTCAACTCGGTGAGACCGATTTCAGTAATAGGTTAATAGAGAGTTGGCCAGGCAAACTCGGTGGCACCGATCGCTCCTTTCGGTAAGACCGAAACGTTACGAAAGGAAACCGAGAGTTTGCATTGCAAACTCGGTGGGACCGATCGCTCATTTCGGTAAGACCGAAATGTTATGAAGGGAAACAAAGAGTTTGCAATCCCATCTCGGTGAGACCGAGATCCCTATCGGTGAGACCGAACTGATTAGGGTTTCTGGCTATGGCTATGGCTATGTCAAGTGAACTCGGTGGCGCCGGGTAGATCAAATCGGTGGGGCCGAGTTTGACTTTAGGTTTAGGACATATTTGGATATGAGAAAGTGGTTGAGGGTTTTGGAGCATATCACTAAGCACTTTGAGCAAGTAGACCATTAAGCAACACCTCATCCTCTTTTAATAGTATTGGCTTTCCTATGGACTCAATGTGATCTTGGATCACTAAAATAGAAATGAAGAGTCTTGAGCTTTTGCCAATATTTGTCCTTAGCATTTTGAGGGGTCCACATCTCTAGTACATGCCATGCCAATCATTGAACTTCTGAAATAATCAACTTGAAAGAATATTAGTTCAATGAGCTATATGTTGTTATGAATTACCAAAACCACCCAGGGATTAGTTGCACTTTCAGCCTCGCCTCGATCCACTTCGTGAACTTGTCCACGGCAACCAGCAGATGGGTCATGCCGCCGCATGCTGTCTTGAATGCGCCCACCATGTCCAATCCCCATATGGCAAACGACCAGGTGATGGGGATGGTCTTGAGGGCTGAGGCCGGCTAGTGCTGCTTGGTGCTGAAACGCTGGCACCCCTTGCACTTCCGGACCAACTCCTTGGCGTTGTCCACAGCAGTCGGCCAGAAGAAGCCATGGCAAAAAGCTTTGGCAACGAGGGCTCTGGAGGCGGCCTGGTGACCACATTCACCTTGGTGGATGTCTCTGAGGATAGCAATGCCCTTCTCCGGCTCGACGCAGCGCTGGAAGACGCAAGTCGCACTGCCCCTGATGAGCTCTCTATTGATGATCGTGTAAGCAACTGCCCGGTGTTACACCTGCTGGGCCGACACCTCGTCGGCTGGGAGCACGCGGCTCACCAGAAAGTTGAGGATGGGCTGCGCCCAAGACGGGGCTTCCACCACTATCATGACAGCAACCGGCGTTAGGGTGGCCGGGTTGGGAGGCGGCGGGTTGGAGTCGGCCGCTCCTTGTTGCGTCATGGGAGTCCCCGGGCCGGCTGTAGCAGTCCCCGGGCCGGGTGCTGCAGTCCCTAGGCCGGGTTCGGGTGCTGCAGCCCCCGGGCCACCTACAGAAGTCCCCGAGCCGGATCCGGCTGCTCTAGGGTCAGTCGGCACGAAGATAGATTATGATTCCGGCGAGGGTTTGATAGACAGCTTGCGCAGGCAATCAAGGGAGACGCCGGCTGGAATGGCCTGCCGGGTGGAGCCAATGCGTTCCAGGGCGTTGGCTGCTTCATTGTCGGCCCGTGGCACATGGATGAACTCCCACCCATCGAAATGTCCGCTGATCTCCTGGACAAGGAAGTGGTAGCTGGCCATGTTGGCGTCCTTGGCATCCCAGTCACCAGAGGACTGCTAGACCACAAGGTCCGAGTCGCCATAGCACAGGATGCGGCGGTTGCCTGTCTCCTTGGCCAGCTAGATCCCGTGGATGAGTGCTTTGTACTCGGCCACGTTGTTGGAGGCGGCGAAGTGGATCTGCAGTGTGTACTTCAGCTTGTCGCCTTTGGGAGAGGTGAGGACGATGCCGGCTCCCAAACCGGTGCGCATCTTCGAGCCGTCGAAGTGCATCCGTTAATGCATGGAATCCGGCACTGGCGGCAGGTACTGGATCTCGGCCCAGTCGACAAGGAAGTCGGCCAGCGCTTGGGACTTGATGGCGGTGCTGGGCTGGTAGAGGATGGTGTGGGGAGCCAACTCGATGGCCCACTTGGCCACCCGGCCCGAGGCATCTCGGTTGTCCATGATCTCGGCAAGGGGGCGGTGCAGACGACCGTGATGGAGTGCTCCTGGAAGTACTGCTTCAGCTTCTTAGCGGCAAAGTACACGTCGTAGCACATCTTCTGGTAGTGGGGGTAGTTCTGCTTGGAGGCGTACAACACCTCGCTCAAGTAATAGACTGGCCTCTGGACCGCCTGCGCCTTGCCGGCTTCTGGGTGTTCGACGACAATCATCATGCTAACGGCCCGGTTGGTGGCGGCGATGTAGAGGAGCATTGGTTCCTTGGGAGCCGGAGTGGCTAGAATAGGCGGTGTGGACAGCATCTGCTTGAGCTGGAGGAATGCCTCGCCCACCTGGTCAGTCCACTCGAAGCACGTGGTCTTCTTCATCAACTGGTACAGGGGGAGGGCCTTCTCGCCCAGCTGGCTGACGAACCGGCTGAGAGATGCTTGGCACCAGGTGAACTTCTGGACGTCCCACAGCTTGGTCGGTCTCTTCATCCGCTCAATGGCCTTGATCTTTACGGGGTTGCAGTCTATCCCACGCTCAGAAACAAGGAAGCCAAGGAGATGACCGGCTGGCACTCTGAAGACACACTTCTCCGGGTTGAGCTTGATTTGAAAACGGCGCAGGTTGGTGAAGGTCTCCTTGAGATCCTCCAAAAGGGTGCCATGCTTCTCCGTCTTCACCACTATGTCGTCCACGTAGACATGGGCGTTCTTGCCGAGTTGCTTTAGGAGGCACTTCTGCATGTAGCGTTGAAAGGTGGCGCCAGCGTTCCTCAAGTCGAACGTCATGGTGATGTAACAGAACACACCGAAAGGGGTGATGAAGGCGGTCTTCAGTCGATCGGCCGGGTCCAGCTTGATCTGGTGGTAGCCAGAGTAGGCGTCCAAAAAGGACAACAGCTCGCAACCGGTCGTGGAGTCCATCACTTGATCAATCTGGGGCAAGGAAAATGGATCGTTGGGGCAGGCCTTGTTCAGGCTCGTGTAGTCGATACACATGTGCCACTTGTTGTTTTTCTTCAAAACGAGGACTGGGTTGGCAAGCCAGTCTGGGTAGAACACTTCCATGATGAAGCCGGCTGCCAGAAGTCGGGCGATTTCGTCACCAATGAACCTTCTCTTCTCTTGTGATAGACGGCGGCGGGGTTGCTTGACCGGTTTAGCATCCGATCGCACATGCAGCTTGTGCTCGGCGTACTCCCTCGGAACACCCGGCATGTCCTTGGGGGACCATGCAAAAATATCCCAATTCTCACGGAGGAAGTCGACGAGCTCGCTTTCCTATTTGATGTCGAGGTTGGAACCCATGACAGCGTACTGCTCCGAGTGCGCCAGGTCCAAGATGATCTTCTTGGTTTCCTTGGCTGGTTGGAAGGAGCCCTTGGCCTCAACATCCTTGGGGTTAGATGGCATGGACGACTGCTTGCTGGCCATGGCCATAGCCCAGTCAAGGAGGTGCTTCTCTTCGACGATGACGAGGGACTCGGCCAGGCAGGAGCTGGCTGCGGCGCACTCAACCAACTTCTTGTAGTCGTCGGCAATGGTGATGATGCCCTTGGGACCCAGCATCTTCGCCTTCAAGTACGCATAGTGCGGAACCATCATGAACTTGGCTAATGCTGGACGACCCAAGAGCGCGTGGTAGGGACTGTCCAAGTCGACCACCTCGAACCAGATAGGCTCTCGGCGGAAGTGGGTCATGTCGCCGAATAAGACGTCGATCTTGATCTTGCCGATCGGAGAGCAGGAAAGCCCAGGGACAATGCCATGGAACACGGTCCGGCTGGGCTAGAGTTGCTTCTCCTTGATGCCCAGCTTTTCCATGGTGTCATGATAACCCACAAGTATAGGGGATCGCAACAGTTTTTGAGGGTAGAGTATTCAACCCAAATTTATTGATTCGACACAAGGGGAGCCAAAGAATATTCTCAAGTATTAGCAGTTGAGTTGTCAATTCAACCACACCGGGATAACTTAGTATCTGCAGCAAAGTATTTAGTAGCAAAGTAATATGGAAGTAACGGTAACGGTAACAAAAGTAAAAATTTTGGGTTTTGTAGTGATTGTAACAGTGGCAACGGAAAAGTAAATAAGCGAAGAACAATATGTGAAAAGCTTGTAGGCATTGGATCGGTGATCGAGAATTATGCCGGATGCGGTTCATCATGTAACAATCATAACATAGGGTGACACAGAACTAGCTCCAATTCATCAATCTAATGTAGGCATGTATTCCGAATATAGTCATACGTGCTTATGGAAAAGAACTTGCATGACATCTTTTGTCCTACCCTCCCGTGGCAGCGGGGTCCTAGAGGAAACTAAGGGATATTAAGGCCTCCTTTTAATAGAGTACCGGACCAAAGCATTAACACATAGTGAATACATGAACTCCTCAAACTATGGTCATCACCGGGAGTGGTCCCGATTATTGTCACTTCGGGGTTGCCGGATCATAACACATAGTAGGTGACCATAGACTTGCAAGATAGGATCAAGAACTCACATATATTCATGAAAACATAATAGGTTAAGATCTGAAATCATGGCACTCGGGCCCTAGTGACAAGCATTAAGCATAGCAAAGTCATAGCAACATCAATCTCAGAACATAGTGGATACTAGGGATCAAACCCTAACAAAACTAACTCGATTACATGATAAATCTCATCCAACCCATCACCGTCCAGCAAGCCTACGATGGAATTACTCACGCACGGCGGTGAGCATCATGAAATTGGTGATGGAGGATGGTTGATGATGACGATGGTGACGGATTCCCCTCTCCGGAGCCCCGAACGGACTCCAATCAGCCCTCCCGAGAGAGTTTAGGGCTTGGCGGCGGCTCTGTATCGTAAAACGCGATGAATCTTTCTCTCTAATTTTTTTCTCCCCGAACACGAATATATGGAGTTGGAGTTGAGGTCGGTGGAGCACCAGGGGGCCCACGAGGCAGGGGGCCCGCCCAGGGGGGCAAGCGCGCCCCCCACCCTCGTGGACAGGTGGTGGGCCCCCTGGCCTTGATTCTTTTGCCAATATTTTTAATATTTTCCAAAATAAGTTCCGTGGAGTTTCAGGTCATTCCGAGAACTTTTGTTTCTACACATAAATAACACCATGGCAATTCTGCTGAAAACAGCGTCAGTCCGGGTTAGTTCCATTCAAATCATGCAAGTTAGAGTCCAAAACAAGGGCAAAAGTGTTTGGAGAAGTAGATACGACGGAGACGTATCAACTCCCCAAGCTTAAACCTTTGCTTGTCCTCAAGCAATTCAGTTGATAAACTAAAAGTGATAAAGAAAAACTTTTACAAACTCTGCTTGCTCTTGTTGTTGTAAATATGTAAAGCCAGCATTCAAGTTTTCAGCAAAGATTATAACTAACCATATTCACAATAACAGTTAGGTCTCATGTTTACTCATATCAATGGCATAATCAACTAGCGAGCAATAATGATAAATCTCAGATGACAACACTTTCTCAAAACAATCATGATATGATATAACAAGATGGTATCTCGCTAGCCCTTTCTGAGACCGCAAAACATAAATGCAGAGCACCTTTAAAGATCAAGGACTGACTAAACATTGTAATTCATGGTAAAAGAGATCCAATCATAGTCATACCCAAATATAAATTAACAATAATGAATGCAAATGACAGCAGTGCTCTCCAGCTGTTGCTTTTTAATAAGAGGGTGATGACTCAACATAAAAGTTAATAGATAGGCCCTTCGCAGAGGGAAGCAGGGATTTGTAGAGGTGCCAGAGCTCGATTTTGAAATAGAGATAAATAATATTTTGAGCGGCATACTTTCATTGTCAACATAACAACCAAGAGATGGTGATATCTTCCATGCTACACACATTATAGGCGGTTCCCAAACAGAATGGTAAAGTTTATACTCCCCCTCCACCAACAAGCATCAATCCATGGCTTGCTCGAAACAACGAGTGCCTCCAACTAGCAACAGTCCCAGGGGGAGTTTTGTTTGCAATTATTTTGATTTGATTTGCATAAAGCATGGGACTGGGCATCCCGGTGACCAGCCATTTTCTCGTGAGTGAGGAGCGGAGTCCACTCCTCTTGAGAATAACCCGCCTAACATGGAAGATAAGGACAGCCCTAGTTGATACATGAGCTATTCGAGCATACAAAACAGAATTTCATTTGAAGGTTTAGAGTTTGGCACATAAAAATTTACTTGGAACGGCAGGTAGATACCGCATATAGGAAGGTATAGTGGACTCATGTGGAATAACTTTGGGGTTTATGGAAGTGGATGCACAAGCAGTATTCCCGCTTAGTACAAGTGAAGGCTAGAAAAAGACTGGGGAGCGACCAACTAGAGAGCGACAACAGTCATGAACATGCATTAAAATTAATGAACATTGAGTGCAAGCATGAGTAGGATATAATCCACCATGAACATAAATATCGTGAAGGCTATGTTGATTTGTTTCAACTACATGTGTGAACATGTGCCAAGTCAAGTCACTTGAATCATTCAAAGGAGGATACCACCCTATCACACCACATCACAACCATTTTAATAGCATGTTGGCACGCAAGGTAAATCATTATAACTCATAGCTAATTAAGCATGGCACAAGCAACTATAATCTCTAATTGTCATTGCAAACATGTTTATTCATAATAGGCTGAATCAGGAATGATGAACTAATCATATTTACAAAAACAAGAGAGGCCGAGTTCATACCAGCTTCTCCCATCTCAATCAGTCCATCATATATCGTCATTATTGCCTTTCACTTGCACAACCGAACGATGTGAATAATAATAGTGCACGTGCATTGGACTAAGCTGGAATCTGCGAGCATTCAATAAACAGGAGAAGACAAGGCAATATGGGCTCTTGGTTAAATCAACAATAATGCATATAAGAGCCACTTCAACAATTTTATTATGGTCTTCTCCTATCAACCCCCAAAGAAAAGAAAAGAAATAAAGCTATTTACACGGGAAAGCTCCCAACAAGCAAAAGAAGAACGGGGAATCTTTTTGGATTTTCTTTTAATTATTACTACTACAGCAAGGAAAGTAAACTAACTAAAAGCTACAACTATTTTTTTTTGTTTTTCTTAAGGTTTATCAAACACACAAGAAGAAAGCATAAAAAGAAAAATAAACTAGCATGGATATTACAGTGAAAGAGTATGAGCACCGACAACTAGCATGAGTGTGTGGACATGAATGTAATGTCGGTGAGAAATACGTACTCCCCCAAGCTTAGGCTTTTGGCCTAAGTTGGTCTATTGCCACGGATGGCCTGGCGGATATCCAAAGTTGTAACCGGGGTCGTACTGAGATGCAGTGGCTATTGCATCATGGGCTGTAGCTTGGAGGCGAGCTGCCCTCGTACTCCTTTCGTACTCATTTGCCTCCTCCCTGGTTATAAAATGCCTCCCCTTTGCCTGAAAGTCAAAGAGAGTAGGGGCAGGAAGAACAATATTGACGGCGTGACGCCTGTCAAAGATTAGTCGGTACTGGAGAGGTGGTTCATTCCTCTCAACAACCTGATGGTGAACCATAGCATTAAAGTCTAGATAAGTAGGAGGCAATTCAATATCATCATCACGTATGGTTACACCAAGAAAATCAGCTAAGCGGGTTGCGTAAATTCCGCCAAAGAAATCTCCATTAAATCTATTATGATGCAACCTACGTGCAACAATGGCTCCCAAATTATAAGATTTATCTCCTCACACAGCACTCCTAAGAATACTGAGGTCAGGGACACACATGTGACATGCTTCATCCTTACCATTTATGCACCTACCTATGAAGAGAGCAAAATAATGTATAGCAGGAAAATGAATGCTCCCTATGGTAGCTTGTGCTATATCTCTATATTCCCCCACAGTTATACTAGCAAGAAAATCTCTAAATTCAGATTTGCGAGGTTCACTAGTACTACCCCATTGTGGAAGTTTGCAAGCAGTAGTAAAATCCTCTAAGTCCATGGTATAAGAATTTTCATAGAGATCAAACGGGACAGTTTGAGAATTGCGTGAAGATGAAAATTCAAACCTTCTCACAAAGGAACTAGTGAGATAGTGGTACTGATGGCATTTTTCTGCCTCGAAGCTCACAAGATCGGCGTTACGCAGATATGCGTTAAATTCTTCCTTAATTCCTGCTCGATCCATGAAGTCTTCTAAAGGCCATTCACAAGGCCGCACTGGAGCGTCCCTTGGTGGTTCATCGTCAGCATCACGCATTGCAAGCCTGGGTCCTTGCTTCCTTGAAGAACCACCTTGGTACATTTTCCTAAACATATTTCTTCCTCTGAATTTTTTTTTGAAAATTTTAGTAACTTCAAATAAAAGTGAACCAAACTCAACAAAATTGATAGCAACTACTCCCACAAGTGCCTAGAGCTCATATCATGCATTAGAACTACTTGGAACCATATAAATTTGTCATGCAAGCTCAAGAACATGGTCACCTAGGCAGGATAAATTTGCAATGAATAAAGCACTAGAGAAAAACTAATTGGACCAATGGAGGAGTCACATACCAAGGAACAATCCCCCAAAGCAGTTTTGTGAGAGGTGCTTTGAGCAAGGAGATCGAAAATCACAGCAAAATGAGCTGGATGGTGATTTTTTTGGGAGGAAGAAGAAGTGTGTGGGTGCAGGAATAAGTGGAGGGGAGCCACCGTGGGCCCACGAGGCAGGGGGCGCGCCCAGGGGGTGGGCGCGCCCTGGACCCTCGTGGCCAGGTGCTTGCTCCCCTGCTGTGTTCTCAGTGCCAGATATTCTCAAATATTCCGGAAAAAATCATATTTCAATTTCGGGGCATTTGGAGAACTTTTATTTTTGGGGTATTTTTATATTGCACGGATAATTCAGAAAACTGACAGAAAATACTATTGTTACTTTATTTCAACTAAATAACAGAAAGTAAAAGGAGGGTACAGAAGGTTGTGCTTTCTAACTTCATCCATCTCATGCTCATCAAAAGGAATCCACTAACAAGGTTGATCAGGTCTTGTTAACAAACTCATTCTGAATCGCATGAAACCGGAGAAATTTCGAATAACACTATGTTACCTCAACGGGGATATGCACATCCCCAATAATAAGAATATCATATTTCTTCTTGACAGTAGGAAGAGGAAATTCAAAACCTCCAAAAATAATCGATGGAATTTTTCCAATAGAATTGATACTGTGGACCTGAGGTTGTTTCCTCAGAAAGTGTACCGTATGCTCATTACCATTAACATGAAAAGTGACATTGCCTTTGTTGCAATCAATAACAGCCCTTGCAGTATTCAAAAAAGGTCTTCCAAGAATAATAGACATACTATCGTCCTCGGGAATATCAAGAATAACAAAGTCCGTTAAAATAGTAACGTTTGCAACCACAACAGGCACATCCTCACAAATACCGACAGGTATAGCAGTTGATTTATCAGCCATTTGCAAAGATATTTTAGTAGGTGTCAACTTATTCAAATCAAGTCTACGATATAAAGAGAGAGGCATAACACTAACACCGGCTCCAAGATCGCATAAAGCAGTTTTAACATAGTTTCTTTTAATGGAGCATGGTATAGTTGGTACTCCTGGATCTCCTAGTTTCTTAGGTATTCCACCCTTAAAACTATAATTAGCAAGCATGGTGGAAATTTCAGCTTCCGGTATCTTTCTTTTATTCGTAACAATTTCTTTCATATACTTAGCATAAGGATTCATTTTGAGCATATCAGTTAATCGCATACGCAAGAAGATAAGTCTAATCATTTCAGCAAAGCGCTCAAAATCCTCATCATCCTTTTTCTTGGATGGTTTGGGAGGAAAAGGCATGGGTTTTTGAACCCATGGTTCTCTTTCTTTACCGTGTTTCCTAGCAACAAAGTCTCTCTTATCATAACGTTGATTCTTTGATTGTGGGTTATCAAGATCAACAACAGGTTCAACTTCTACATCATTGTCATTGCTAGGTTGAGCATCAACATGAACATCATCATTAACATTATCACTAGTTTCATGTTCATTACCAGATTGTGTTTCAGCATCAGAAATAGAGATATCATTGGGATTCTCAGGTGGTTCAGCAATAGGTTCACTAGAAGCATGCAAAGTCCTATCATTTTTCTTTTTCTTCCTTTTAGAAGGACTAGGTGCATCAATATTATTTCTCTGAGAATCTTGCTCAATTCTCTTAGGATAGCCTTCAGGATACAAAGGTTCCTGAGTCATTTTACCAGTTCTAGTAGCCACTCTAACAGCATAGTCATTATTTTTACTATTCAATTCATGGAGCAAATCATTCTGAGCTTTAAGTACTTGTTCTACTTGAGTGGTAACCATAGAAGCATGTTTACTAATGAGCTTAAGTTCACCTTTAACTCTAGACATATAATCACCCAAGTGTTCAATCATATAAGCATTTTTTTAATTGTCTACCAAAATAAGTATTAAAATCTTCTTGCTTAACCATAAAGTTATCAAACTCATCTAAGCATTGTTTAGCAGACTTATAACGAGGGATATCACCTTCATCAAATCTATAGAGAGAATTTACCTTTACTACCTGTGTCGGGTTATCAAGACCATGAGTTTCTTCAATAGGTGATGAATTAAGACCATATATTTCCTCAACAGGCGCTAAATTAAGACCATGTATTTCTTCAATAGGAGGTAAATTCTTAACATCTTCAGCTTTAATACCTTTTTCTTTCATAGATTTCTTTGCCTCTTGCATATCTTCAGGACTGAGAAATAGAACACCCCTCTTCTTCGGAGTTGGTTTAGGAATAGGTTCAGGAGCTGGCTCAGGAAGTGTCCAATTATTTTCATTTGTCAACAAATTATTCAATAGAATTTCAGCTTCATCCGGTGTTCTTTCCCTGAAAACAGAACCAGCACAACTATCCAGGAAATCTCTGGAAGCATCGGTTAGTCCATTATAAAAGATATCAAGTATTTCATTTTTCTTAAGAGGATGATCAGGCAAAGCATTAAGTAATTGGAGAAGCCTCCCCCAAGCTTGTGGGAGACTCTCTTCTTCAATTTGCAAAAAATTATATATATCCCTTAAAGCAGCTTGTTTCTTATGAGCAGGGAAATATTTAGCAGAGAAGTAATAAATCATATCCTGGGGACTACGCACACAACCAGGATCAAGAGAATTATACCATATCTTAGCATCACCCTTTAATGAGAACAGGAATATTTTAAGGATATAAAAGTAGCGATTTCTCTCATCATTAGTGAACAGGGTGGCTATATCATTTAATTTAGTAAGATGTGCCACAACAGTTTCAGATTCATAGCCATAGAAAGGATCGGATTCAACCAAAGTAATTATATCAGGATCAACAGAGAATTCATAATCCTTATCAGTAATAAAGATAGGTGAAGTAGCATAAGCAGGATCATACTTCATTCTAGCATTCAGAGTTTTTTGTTTAAGCTTAGCTAATAATTTTTTAAGATTACTTCTATCATTGCAAGCAAGAAAGCCTCTTTTAGTTTCTTCATCCATAACATAGCCCTCAGGCACAACAGGTAATTCATATTTATTGGGAGAGCCTTCATCATCACTATCATCAATATTATCAGTTTCAATAATTTCATTCTCTCTAGCCCTAGAAAGTTGTTCATCAAGAAATTCACCAAGTGGCACAGTAGTATCAAGCATAGAAGTGGTTTCATCATAAGTATCATGCATAGCAGAAGTGGCATCATCAATAACATGCGACATATCAGAATTAATAGCAGAAGCAGGTTGAGGTATCGCAAGCTTACTCAAAACAGAAGGTGAATCAAGTGCAGAGCTAGATGCCAGTTCCTTACCTCCCCTCGTAGTTGAGGGATAATTTTTTTTCTCGTCTTTCAAGTTCTTCATAGTGACCAGCAGATATAAATCCCTAGTGACTCAAAGAAGAGAGCTATGCTCCCCGGCAACGGCGCCAGAAAATAGTCTTGATAACCCACAAGTATAGGGGATCGCAACAGTTTTCGAGGGTAGAGTATTCAACCCAAATTTATTGATTCGACACAAAGGGAGCCAAAGAATATTCTCAAGTATTAGCAGTTGAGTTGTCAACTCAACCACACCTGGATAACTTAGTATCTGCAGCAAAGTAATATGGAAGTAACGGTAACGGTAACAAAAGTAATATTTTTGGGTTTTGTAGTGATTGTAACAGTGGCAACGGAAAAGTAAATAAGCGAAGAACAATATGTGAAAAGCTTGTAGGCATTGGATCGGTGATCGAGAATTATGCCAGATGCGGTTCATCATGTAACAATCATAACATAGGGTGACACAGAACTAGCTCCAATTCATCAATCTAATGTAGGCATGTATTCCGAATATAGTCATACGTGCTTATGGAAAAGAACTTGCATGACATCTTTTGTCCTACCCTCCCGTGGTAGCGGGGTCCTAGAGGAAACTAAGGGATATTAAGGCCTCCTTTTAATAGAGTACCGGACCAAAGCATTAACACATAGTGAATACATGAACTCCTCAAACTATGGTCATCACCGGGAGTGGTCCCGATTATTGTCACTTCGGGGTTGCCGGATCATAACACATAGTAGGTGACCATAGACTTGCAAGATAGGATCAAGAACTCACATATATTCATGAAAACATAATATGTTAAGATCTGAAATCATGGCACTCGGGCCCTAGTGACAAGCATTAAGCATAGCAAAGTCATAGCAATATCAATCTCAGAACATAGTGGATACTAGGGATCAAACCCTAACAAAACTAACTCGATTACATGATAAATCTCATCCAACCCATCACCGTCCAGCAAGCCTACGATGGAATTACTCACGCACGGCGGTGAGCATCATGAAATTGGTGATGGAGGATGGTTGATGATGACGATGGCGACGGATTCGCCTCTCCGGAGCCTCGAACGGACTCCAGATCAGCCCTCCCGAGAGAGTTTAGGGCTTGGCGGCGGCTCCGTATCGTAAAACGCGATGAATCTTTCTCTCTGATTTTGTTCTCCCCGAACACGAATATATGGAGTTGAGGTCGGTGGAGCACTAGGGGGCCCACGAGGTAGGGGGTGTGCCCAGGGGGGCAGGCGCGCCCCCCACCCTCGTGGACAGGTGGTGGGCCCCTGGCCTTGATTCTTTCGCCAATATTTTTAATATTTTCCAAAAATAAATTCCGTGGAGTTTCAGGTCATTCCGAGAACTTTTGTTTCTGCACATAAATAACACCATGGCAATTCTGCTGAAAACAGCGTCAGTCCAGGTTAGTTCCATTCAAATCATGCAAGTTAGAGTCCAAAACAAGGGCAAAAGTGTTTGGAAAAGTAGATATGATGGAGACATATCATGTCGCCGTAGAGGATGTTGATGCTGCTACCGCCATCTATCAGGATCCGGGAGAAGCGGCATGCCCGCCTCTCGGTTGAGAAGGTGGAGTCCAGCACCATGGCATAAGCACCCGGCGAAGGCATCACAGTCGGATGGTCATCACGGTTCCAGGTGATGGGCCTCTCAGATCAGTGCATGAATTGGGGGACCTCTGGAACAACAGCATTCACCTCGCGGTGCTGCTGACGCCGACTATGCTTGTCGCCGACTTCACTAGTGAAGACGACGTAAGTGGCGTTCTCGTTGGGGAATTCATCTTGGAGCATGCCGACAGGGCGGGCCGGCTGCTGAGGAGCCAGAGCCGCCGGGCCGGCTGGAGGAGGCGGCAAGCCCTCACCCTTAGTGATTCGGGTGAGCCAGCTGCACTGTTGGGTTGTATGGTTGGACGGCTTCGCGCCGTTGTGGAACTTGCATGGCGCGTCAAGGGCTTGCTCGAAGGAGAAGGCCGGCAGCCAGGCACCCTTGCCGCCCCGCTGACGCTTGGGGCCGGGTTGACCTGCCGGCTACTGGTCCTCAACGGTGGCCACCTGCTGGCTGTTAGAAGCCGGCTGCTGGGCCTTGCGCTTGTTGTCGTTTAGCTGCTGGCACCGGCTGGAGTCACCAGCCGACGCTTGAGAAGCCGGCGGGATCACCTTCCCGAACGCGTCAATTCGGATCTCCGACTTCATGGAGGAGTCGGCCGTGGCGTACTTGTCCGCCACAACCAGGAGCTCATCCAAGGTAGCCAGCTCGTCGCACAGAAGCTTGTGCTTGAGCAGGGTATCCTGTATGCACCCGGCGGTGGAGTACTCGATGGCATGTACCTCATGCACCCCTTCGCAGGAGTTGCGCAACTCGGCCCAGCGCGTGAGGTAGTTGCGAGTGGACTCGATCGGGCGCTGAACGCACATGGAGAGCTGGCGAGGCTTGGGGGGCCGCTTGTAGGTGATGTTGAAGTTGCGTACGAAGATGTCGCTGAAGTCCAGCCAGCTATTGATGCTGTTGGCCTTGAGGCTGTTCAGCCATGTCCGGGCCGTGCCCTGCAACATGAGCGGAACATACTTCACGGCAACACGCTTGTTGCCGTTCGCTACACTGACTGTCGTAGCGTAGTCGGTTAGCCAATCTTCCGGCTTCACGGCGCCGTTGCACTTGGGAGTGTCGCGAGGGAGCGAGAACCCTTTGGGGAAGGGCTCGTCGCGGATGCGGGGGCCGAAGCAGACCAGGCCGACTATATCCTCCTCCTCCACTGCCAGGGACCGAGCCAGCCGCTCGATCCGGTGACGAGCGTCATTCTCGCCGACTGCTTCATGGGGGCCTAGCCGGCCCCCAGAGTCGGGTGGTCGACCGACGCCGGAGAAGCCAGCCTCTCCCTGCGCGGGGGGGGGGGTGTCGGTGTCAAAACCGGCGGATCTCGGGTAGGGGGTCCCGAACTGTGCGTCTAAGGCGGATGGTAACAGGAGGCGGGGGACACAATGTTTACCCAGGTTCGGGCCCTCTCGATGGAGGTAATACCCTGCTTCCTGCTTGATTGATCTTGATGATATGAGTATTACAAGAGTTGATCTACCACGAGATCGTAGGGGCTAAACCCTAGAAGCTAGCCTATGATTATGATTGTTCTTGTCCTACGGACTAAACCCTCCGGTTTATATAGACACCGGAGGGGGCTAGGGTTACACAAAGTCGGTTACAAGGGAGGAGATCTGCATATCCGAATTACCAAGCTTGCCTTCCACGCAAAGGAGAGTCCCACCCGGACACGGGACGAAGTCTTCAATCTCGTATCTTCATAGTCCAACAGTCCGGCCAAAGTATATAGTTCGGCAGTTCGAGGACCCCCTAATCCAGGACTCCCTCAGTAGCCCTTGAACCAGGCTTCAATGACGATGAGTCCGGCGCGCAGATTGTCTTCGGCATTGCAAGGCGGGTTCTTCCTCCGAATACTCCATAGAAGATTTTGAACACAAGGATCGTGTCCGGCTCTGCAAAACAAATTCCACATACCACCGTAGAGAGTATAATATTTCCACAAATCTAATCTGCTGACAACTTCTCGTAGCATGACGTCCTGCCGTGGTCCGGTCATTACGAACCGCTTTTCCCAGCCTGCCACTGCACGTGTTGCGAGGCGGTTTTATTGGCACGTCTTGTCGAAGCAGAGATCGTGTTCCCCTTATCATGGGATTCTCATCAATACGGGTGTGGGTAACCCAATCGTGCCTGCTGGTATGACTCTTCGATTTTAGGCAAGTTCCAAATGGCCACGCGGAGGACGCTTGATATTCACCCTCTTTATAAAGGTGCCAAGGCCTGTCCTTTTCTTCTCGCGCTCGATCCTTTCCTTCCCCCACCTCGAATTCCAACACCCAAGGCGCAGGCTAAGCGCTTCGGACCTTCAATCATGTCCGGATCCAACCTTCAAGGCCAGTGGATGGCCTCCTCCGTCACAGAGGAGAACATCAAGAAGCTAAGAGAAGCCAGGTATCTGACCGCCGAAATCTCGCACAGGCTGCCTGCTCAAGGGCAGGTCATCCCTACTCCCGAACCCAACGAGAGTGTCGTACTTGTTTCCCACTTCCTCCGAGGGCTAGGTTTTAGTCTTGATCCCTTTGTTAGAGGGCTTATGTTCTATTACGGGCTCGATTTCCATGATCTGGCTCCGGATTCCGTCCTTCACATCTCGTCGTTCATCGTCGTGTGCGATGCCTTCCTCCGCATCACCCCACACTTCGGCTTATGGCTCAAGACCTTCAATGTGAAGCCGAGGATGATCGATGGGCGACACGCAGAATGCGGAGGTGCCATAATAAGCAAAGCGCCGATGCTCCATGGCCAAAGGGTTCCTTCCCGGAGATGTCCAACTTATGGCAGCGGGAGTGCTTTTACATCACGGCTCCCCGAAGTACTAAGTGGGCAGCTGCCCCCGCCTTCCGTTCGGGCCCCCCACCACAACTGGCGTCATGGGTCAACAAGGGGTTGGACTGGGGGCCGGTTAATGACGTGCCGACATTGCAGAGTCGCATCCGAGATCTCCTCAAGAGAGATGTCAGCCTTGTCAAGGTAATGCAAGTCATGCTAGTTCGTCGGGTCCTGCCATGCCAACGTTGACCTCTCCGTATGTGGGAGTTCAACCCGGAAGGACCGCGAACTATTCAGCAATTCTTTGGCGTGACGCTCGAAGAGATGTATGGATTGTTCTTCGGATCACGAATAAAGTGTCCAGACACCACCGAGGATGCGGGTCTAAACTGCAATCGTCCAGATACCCATGCAAGTAATTCTGCGGCCGAACACGCTGTCTTTTTATTTATCACAACATCATTCTGAAAAGTCGCTCTTTGACCAGGACTGGATAAAAAAGGCGAAGATGATCAGGTGTTCGGCCCCCCTTCCCGAAGGCTCACCGGACCCTGTACTAGCCAGGATGCTTGAGCTCACACCTTATCAAGCGCCATCAGGGGAAGATAAAGGAAGGAATAAAGAAGCCGAAGCGGGCCTCACTCATTACTCATCAAAACCGGGGGAATTAGTGTCTCCGCGAAGGAGGATAACCGGGGAAAAGAATCTGAAATTCCCTCTCCCCAAGGAAGGAAAAGGACCGCCTCTGAAGACTTGGAAACAAGAGTTTCCAAACGAGGGAAGAAACCTTCGCCAGGGGGCCCTGCCCTGGAGGGCATCCTTACCGCACAGTGCACGCAAGGGGATCAGCCCTCCACCGAGCTGTAAGTGAACAAGAGTACTTTTGGTAAATATATCCTGCTTCATCTCCGAGGGCAATAACCGAGACGTATGTTTTGCAGTTCGGATCATAGCCCTTCTCGACAGAGTTCGTCTTCGGGGGATCTTCTTCCGAAGATGATGGAGAGCGAAACGCCTCCCCCTGTCTCCCCGCCTCATGAGGCAGACGACCCTGAGGTGTCGTCACGGAGGATTTCTCCTGATCCACCAAGGCCGGAAGGTAACCCTTCGGCCACCCGAAGTCCGGAGTATTCGTCTCCTAAGGAGAGCAATAGAAAGAGTCCGGGACTGTCCGGTGCATGACCGGACGCACTGATGAGTCTTCTGGAGCAAGCGATTATCTCAGAGGCGCATCGTATTTTAATGGGTACGGTGGTTGAGAGGATTTCATCCGCCAAAAGTGGGTTGCATGAAGCTTTTATGAGCCTGCTAAAAGGCTTTGAGGTACGCAAAGTAATATATATATTTTGACGGTACTGCACACGCTAGGTGTGGCCTATACAGATAGTAGCCCCTAAGACTCTGGTTGCTGTCCAAACGCGGCAAACAGAGGATCATAGTCCCAGGTAATGATCATGCTGCTTTCATGTGCAGGCGGCTGATGGTTCGGTGGCTGGCCGGGCTGGTGAGTTTGCCGAAATGAAGCGGCAACTTGATGCGGCAGATGCCGACATCGTGCTTGTAAACAAGCGGCTTGACGAGGCGCAGGGTATGTATTCTCCGATGGTTAACAGATATTAAGAGGAGCATGATGCTAGTATCTATAATATGATGTGACTGCAGATGGAGCTGCCGCCGTGGAGACCCTTCGGGCGGAGCTTTCCCGAGCCAAGGAACAAGCCGGGAGAAGTGATGCGGCCGCCCTAAAGGCGGTCGAAGAGTTAAGAGCCGAACAGGCTGCTCATCGCCAGAGCGAAGATAAAATAGCCAAGATGGTTGTTGAGCTGAAGGATGTTGCCGACCGGTATGAGCTTCTTGAAAAGGAAAGCCAAGCGAAAGCGGCGGACCTGGAGAAAGCCATGGTAGCAGCCAAGGAAACCCGCTCTAAAATCAGAGCGGCGAAGGAGGAGCTTCGTCAAGCCAGAGATATCACGGCTGGGAAGCCCTTTTTGTTGCGGACGAAGTTTCGGAGATCCGAAGTATGCCCCTCTGGATCAATTATGGAGTGCTACAGACGCGTACTTGGACTTGGCAACGAGTGCTGCTGATGCGACGGAGTTTTTCAAAGATCAAAAAGATCACGAAGTGGAAAAGTTGTTCTGGTCGCAGTTCAGTGCTCCAACGCGTCCGCTGCTGTTAAATGAGCAAATGACCGAGTGGGCTGAGCTCCACAGGTTGTCCGGGCTTGCCATGAGGTCTGTCGTGGATCATCTTTGGCCAGGAGGACCAAGGCCGAATAGTTATTTTGGTTTAGTGCAACGATTCCTTGGTGTTGTGTCGCATATCGACGTTATAAGAGGTCGGCGTGCATAGAGGGTGCGCGGATGGCTCTTGCCCGTGTTAAGACATATTGGGCAGAGATGGAGGCCACCGCTATTGCAACCCGGGGTCCGACCGTAGGCCAGGTCTCGGCCGACCACTATTTTGAAGAAGTCCTAGAAGGCGCTCATTTAATAGAGGCTCAGTGCTCGAAGAGTATCATGTTCTAGTGACATGTATCCCAATTGTAAAAACAATGCTATTTGGATTATAAAGGCAGTGTTTATACTTTTGCCTAAAAGTATTATGATGCCTCCTGTGCGGCCGTTTATGTATGTATATAACCTGAAAGTTTGCAGTCGTCGGCTTTAGCCCCCACGCATATAATGCGGGGGTGTTCGGAAAAGCGCGTATTCACACTTGATCCAACGTCTTGGTCCATTAAGGAGGTGGTAGCGCGGCGAACAAGGCAATCGGACTATATTGCTTTAACACTTTCACTTAGACATAGGAGTTTGACGGTGGGGCTACTATATAGCCCCTGGTACTTCCGCGCCTATCCGAATACGGTGCGCGTACATACATGACCGGGAAACTGGTCCTTAGTTAATGCGGAGGAATCGCGAAGATTCCGCTGAGTCATCGAGTGGTTGACCAGTCTCACGCTTTATCATGACAGTCAGTTTTCGGCTTTCTCTACTGAGGTGCTCGTCCAGATGAACCAGGGCACAATCGCAGTAGTTCTCCCGGTGCCACCTTAGCCGATAGAGCGGAACGTAAGGTAGCAAAAGACGGGAGCCTGGAAAACCCAACTATTGACCAAAGACATGATTCGGAGCTGATGCATATAAGGCCAAACTCGCGACGCCGAACACTCCCTAAGGAATTCGGTCTTTACAACATATACCGGGCTGAGTAACGCCCTTGATAATGAACCCTGAATTTCCAGGTACGTGCATTAGTCCGACGTGGCGAAATGCCAATAACGCCATCATCCCTCTCGGCATCCGGAGGGTGTGAAGCAACAAGAGACAGTAAGAAAGGTTTACACAGGGTCTTAATCTAAAAAGAAAGCTTTGAGCGGGGCCCTGCTGCACGTCTGTGCCTGTGTCTCCATTGTGCCGTATCCTGGAAGGGTGTAGCACGATTATCATCTGTAAAAGAGAAAAACTCAGGTGAAAGTCTTCGTGCGAAAAATTGGTTATTCTTAATAAACCATTAAAATTCAATCTAAGTAAGGTCCAGCCGAACTGTAGTTCTTTTTACATGCGGGAAGTCCTAGCACCACCTATGGGGGTATATCCATCGACCCAATCTTAGGTTTATCTGAGCTGTTACAGCCAGTGGTGCGCCGGACTCGTTTAGCCATGTCCGCGGTCTTGACGACCGATCATTTATTCTGGTTGGAGAGGCCGTTCAGCGTTCGGCTGCTAAAGCCGCCACACCTTCTTCCGCACGTAAGGAACGCTCTTTGTTTCCGCTAACTATGATGATGCCACGTGGACCGGGCATCTTAAGCTTGAGATAAGCATAATGCGGTATTGCATTAAAACGAGCAAAGGTTGTTCTTCCGAGTAGTGCTTGATAGCCGCTTTGGAATGGAGCAATGTCGAAGGTTAACTTTTCACTTCGGAAGTTGTCGGGAGAACCGAATACAACCTCTAGTACTAGAGAGCCCGTACAGCGGGCCTCTGTGCCTGGTATTACTCCTTTAAAGGTAGTATTGCTTTGGCTAATTCTTGTCGGGTCTATCCCCATTTTGCGGACTGTGTCCTGATATATCAGATTAAGACTACTGCCGCCGTCCATAAGGACTCGGGTGAGATGGTATCCGTTGATTATTGGGTCTAGTACCAAGGCAACCGATCCTCCGTGCCGGATACTAGTCGGATGATCCCTGCGATCAAAAGTGATCGGACAGGCCGACCAAGGGTTGAACTTGGGGGTGACGCGCTCCACGGCGCATACGTACCGGAGTGCGCGTTTGCTCCTCCTCTTCGTTACGTGAATCGTGTTCACTGTTTTGGCCTCTGGTGGGAATTTTTTCTGGCCCCCAGTGTTTTGCTGGCGAGGCTCATCCTCGTCTTCACTTGGTGTCTCCCTCCCCTTGTGTTCGGCGTTTAGCTTGCTGGCCTGCTTGAAGACCCAGCATTCTCTGTTGGTGTGATTTGCAGGTTTGTCGGAGGTGCCATGAATCTGACATAATCTGTCTAGAATCTTGTTTAGGATGGACGGTCCATCTCTGCTGCCTTTGAATGGCTTTTTTCGTTGACCGGGTTGAGAGCCCCTGAATCCGGCATTTACCGCCGTGTTGTCTGGGTTGTCTTCATTGTTTCGGCGCTTACTTTTATTGCGTCGTGGTTTTCCATTGCCATCCCTGACTTCGGATGTGCCTGGGTCGCTGGTGTCGCTACGGGCCAACCAACTATCTTCGCCCGCGCAAAAGCGGGTCATAAGGCTTGTTAGGGCTGCCATTGTCCTCGGTTTTTCCTGGCCGAGGTGTCTGGCGAGCCATTCGTCCCAGATACTATGTTTGAAAGCCGCTAAGGCTTCGGTGTCCGGGCAGTCGACAATTTGATTCTTCTTAGTGAGGAATCTGTTCCAAATCTTTCGGGCTGACTCTCCGGGCTGTTGAATTATATGACTTAAATCGTCTGCATCCGGAGGTCGGACATAGGTCCCTTGAAAATTAGCCCTGAAAGCATCCTCAAGCTCTTCCCAACTTCCAATTGAGTTTTCGGGGAGGCTCTTCAGCCAGTGTCGAGCTGGTCCTTTCAACTTGAGGGGCAAGTATTTGATGGCGTGGAGATCATCTCCGCGAGCCATATGGATATGAAGGATAAAGTCCTCAATCCAGACCCCAGGGTCTGTCGTTCCGTCGTATGCCTCTATGTTCACGGGTTTGAATCCCTCTGGAAATTCGTGATCCAGCACCTCATCGGTGAAGCATAGGGGGTGCGCGGCACCCCTGTATTTGGATGTGTCATGGCATTCTGACGGTTGTAGTGTTCGGTTTTGCTTCTGTGCCGGAGCTCGCTTCCTAGATCCGTAGATGGACCTGGTCATACCGGATTTTTGGTGCAAGTCCTCACGTAGATCGTGTGCTGACTTATGTGTGACAGCGTTAGCCGCCCTATCGCGGCCACGGGGTGGTCGATCCGGCTGATCGGCCGTTTTATTTTTCGGCTGTATAGGCTCTAAAGCCTCGTCATCGAATTCAGGCAGCAGCTTGCGCTTTGGATAGCTTTTTGTGTGGCAACTGCGTCGAGCACTTTGTTCCATCTACTATTGAGTGTGTTTTGCGCGGCCTTGAGCCTTTGCTTCTGCTTCTTTAGACTCCTCGCGGTGGCAATAAGCCTTCTATGGAGGTTCTCTTGCTCCAAGTGCCTTTCCGGGATGATGTGCATCGTCGTCCGGACTATTCTCCTCTCCGGAGACAGGTTGATTAGCTTTACGCTCGGCGTCGCCGTGATCGGACAGCGGCTCCGTACTATGTTCGCCGTCCGCTGGCTCATCCTGCTCTGTCGCTGGGTCCATGTGGTCGTCATTTCCTATGGAGTCGACCGGGGTATTATTCTTTCTTGCGCTGTTATCGCTGTTTTTGCCGAGGCGTGATTTGGAGCGGCGCCTACGTCGTCGCTTTGGTTGCTTCTCGAGGGGGTTATCCTTCGTTGCATCCTTCCGTTCCTCATCATTGTTTTCTTTGGGGGTGTCCACCATGCATATATCATATGATGAGGTGGCAGTCCAGCGCCCTGTGGGTGGTGGTTTTTGTTCTTCTCCTGCATCGTCGTCCATACCGTCGATGTCTTCGGAGCCGAAATCGAGCATGTTGGTTAAGTCGTCGACAGTGGATATTAAGTGGGTGGTGGGTGGGGAACGAATTTCTTCGTCGTTCCCTTCCCACTCAAGCCGGACGCAGTTCGGCCAAGGGCCTCCTGACAAGGAGAGAGACCTTAATGAATTTAGCACATCGCCCAAGGGTGAGTGCTGAAAGATATCCGCGGAGGAAAACTCCATGATCGGCGCCCAATCGGATTCGATGGGCACGGATGCAGGCGGTTCGGAGCCCGTGGCCGGGGACGAATCCAAGGATCCGGCAACACAGGTCTCGTAGGAGGTGAAGTCAGTATTCGGCTCTATCGCCGCCTGAGTGTGCGGCCTTCGTGGCGGGGTCCATCCACCCGTCCTCGAACGGCGCGATCTACTCCGGATTGAGGGCCGGAGTAGCCACAGGTGTGATCTCCCGAACACCGTCTGACGACAGAGCTAAGTCATGCTCGTCGTGACTGTGCGGCGCATCTGACATGGGCTCGAATCCGTCGAAGATCAAGTCTCCGTGGATGTCGGCAGTATAGTTTAAGTTTCCAAACCTGACCTGACGGCCAGGGGCGTAGCTCTCGATCTGCTTCAGATGGCCAAGCGAGTTGGCCCGCAGTACGAAGCCACCGAATACGAAGATCTGTCCGGGGAGAAAAACCTCACCCTGGATCGCATCGTTGTCGATGATCGAAGGAGCCATCAAGCCTTATGGTGACGGCACAGTGGAACTCTTAATGAAAGCACCAATGTCAGTGTCAAAACCGGCGGATCTCGGGTAGGGGGTCCCGAATTGTGCGTCTAAGGCGGATGGTAATAGGAGGCGGGGGACACAATGTTTACCCAGGTTCGGGCCCTCTCGATGGAGGTAATACCCTACTTCCTGCTTGATTGATCTTGATGATATGAATATTACAAGAGTTGATCTACCACGTGATCGTAGAGGCTAAACCCTAGAAGCTAGCCTATGATTATGATTGTTCTTGTCCTACGGACTAAACCCTCCGGTTTATATAGACACCGGAGGGGGCTAGGGTTACACAGAGTCGGTTACAAGGGAGGAGATTTGCATATCCGAATTGCCAAGCTTGCCTTCCACGCAAAGGAGAGTCCCACCCGGACACGGGACGAAGTCTTCAGTCTCGTATCTTCAGAGTCCAACAGTCTAGTCAAAGTATATAGTCCGGCAGTCCGAGGACCCCCTAATCCAGGACTCCCTCAGGGGGGAGGCGGACGTTCATCCTGCTGGCGTCGGCCCTCCGCCCTCGGTGTGATTTGCCGGCTGTTCTCAACCATCTCACGAGAGTGCTGGCCGCGACCGCCGCCACTAGGGGACCGGGAGGTCGCTCCATTCTCGCGGCAGGGTGGAGGGTTTTCGACCTGTTGGCCAGCTCCCACCATGCGGTTGCACGCATCTTGCTGCGTGTTCGCCGCGCTGAGGAGCTCCTGGAGGCTGTCCAGCTGGCTGTGCCGTTCCTCGCCTTCCAGGTTCTTGAGTTCTTCTGCCGCCACCTGCGCGGCGCGCATGTTCTGCACTGGGGTGTCGTAGATCGGACGTCCGACTCCCAGCATGCTGGCGATGGCCGCGCTACATTGCCGGATGGCGCCGGCTCGGCTGGGCTCACCTGCAGCCGGCGTGCCGCCCTCTATGCGGTCGATCTCGCGCTAGTTGGCCTCAGTGCGGCGCTTCATGGCCGCCATCTTGGTGGCGCTGTCAAGGAGCTTGACACGGATTTCTTCTAGCTCCGCCGGGCCGGCGTTGGCACCGACGGGAGTAGCCAGGTCCTGCATTGCTGCTCGCAATGGGTCCTGGGCGGCCCCGCCAGTGTCCTGGCTATTGCCAGTGACAATCACCTGACGCCAACGTCGAGCGCGCCAGCAGAGGTGTTGCTAGCGATAGGAGGGAGCGGATCGTCGATGACCACCATGTCGCCGGGGAACCTGTCGGTGGCGACCGCATCGGAGAGGGTGAGCTTCTCGAAGAGGTCGGTGAGGTGGCTCACGGAGCAGATGGCTCCCGCGTCGATGGCGACCACATCTGAAAGGCTGAGCTTTCGGAAGAGGTTGACGAGGCAGCTCGCGGGGCAGATGCCTCCCGCGTCAGGCAATGCGCCGGTGCAAGCACAAGCGAATGCATCGGGCTGGTTGATCAGGCCAGACGCGACACGCTCGTCGGAGGGAAGGGTGGTTCCCGTCCGGAACACAACTCCGGCCGACGCCGCGGATGGCCCCACGGTGGGCACCAACTGTCGTGGTAATCTCAGGTCAGATGCCAGGGGGTGGCTTATCGTGGGTGGAGCCATGAGGACGTCGTCGGGTTCCGGAAGCGAGAGTGAGCACGAGCTGAGGAGCACACAAGACGTACCCAGGTTCAGGGCTCTCCGGAGAGATAACACCCCTAATCCTGCTGAGATGACTATGATCGATAGTATACAAGGTTGCTCCTGGAGCTGTATGGCTAGAGGAGGAAGAAGGGTAGAGCTCTTCCTCTTCTCCTAGCTATTGTGTGTGTGTGTGGAATGAGGGCTGAACCCTTTGCATGGGTGAGCCCGGGGGGTCTTATAGACCGACCCCCAGGCGTACAATGGTAATACGACCGGGTGTAGGACCTGGACATCAGTGTCTAAGGTCGCCGGGTTCTCCGCCGGCTGCTGGGGCCCGCCTCTGGAGGGCCCCGGCCGCCGGCTGTCGAGAATCCGGCCGACAGGTAGGGCCCGCCGTCTACAGGCCACGCTGATTGCCTTTTGTTGTAGCTCTGACCTTGCTGACGAGGGTCACGTCATGAGTCGTATGGCTACAGTCCTGCGTCAGGCGGGTAGGCGGCCGCTTGGTCAGCATGCACTATAGCCACGCCCCTCCGAATTCGAGGGGACTACGCTCCATCGTAGTGGGTGAGTGCAGACTCCGAGGAGAAGGAGGGGCCGGCTGCTGGAAGCCGGCCCGTCCCCAAAGCCGTCTTCTAGGGGTGCGCCGTCTTCTGGAAGCCGGCCGCGTGGTCCTGGCCGGCCCAAGGAGTCGGCTGCGTGGCCAGTCGGCATGAGGGGCTTTGGCCAGCCCGATGTCTTGAAACGTTATTGGGTGCGGATGAGGCTACCCGGGGTCCATCCCCCCGACACACACGTGATACATCTCCATCATATCTACTTTTCCAAACTCTTTTGCCCTTGTTTTGAACTCTAGTTTGCATGATTTGAATGGAACTAACCCGGGCTGACGTTGTTTTCAGCAGAATTGCCTTGGTGTTATTTTTGCCCAGAAATAAAAGTTCTCGGAATGACTTGAAAATCCACGGAGAATATTTTTGGAATATATAAAAAATATTGGCGAAAGAATCAACAGGAGGGGACCCACCTGCTGTCCAAAAGGGTAGAGGGCGCAGCCACCCCCTAGGGCGTGCCCCCTGCCATGTGGGTCCCCTGGACCTCCACCGACCTCAACTCCAACTCCATATATTCATGTTCGGGAAAAAAACAGAGAGAAGGATTCATCGCGTTTCACGATACGGAGCCGCCGCCACCTCCTGTTCTTCATCGTGAGGGCAGATCTGGAGTCTGTTCGGGGCTCTAGAGAGGGGAAATCGACGCCATCGTCATCACCAACCATCCTCCATCACCAATTTCATGATGCTCACCGTCGTGCATGAGTAATTCCATCATAGGCTTTACAGTGATGGGTTGGATGAGATTTATCATGTAATTGAGTTAGTTTTGTTAGGGTTTGATCCCTAGTATCCACTATGTTGTGAGATTGATGTTGATATGACTTTGCTATGCTTGATGCTTGCCACTAGGGCCCGAGTGCCATGATTTCAGATCTGAACCTATTATGTTTTCATGCATATATTTGGGTTCTTGATCCTATCTTGCAAGTTGTAGACATCTATTACGAGTTATGATCCGCATACCCCAAGGTGTCAATAATTGGGATTCTTTCCGGTGATTACTGTAGTTTGAGGAGTTCATGTATTCAATAAGTGCTAATGCTTTGGTCCGGTACTCTATTAAAAGGAGGCCTTAATATCCCTTAGTTTCCTCTAGGACCCCGCTGCCACGGGAGGGTAGGACAAAAGATGTCATGCAAGTTCTTTTCCATAAGCACGTATGACTATATTCGGAATACATGCCTACATTATATTGATGAATTGGAGCTAGTTCTGTGTCACCCTAGGTTATAACTGTTGCATGATGAATGCCATCCGACATAATTATCCATCATTGATCCGTTGCCTACGAGCTTTTCACATATTTATCTTTGCTACGTTACTTTGCCGTTGCCACTGTTACAATCGCTACATAACTGATACTGTTACTTCTACCACCGTTACCATTACTTTCATACTACTTTGCTACTAAATACTTTGTTGTAGATATTAAGTCTTTCAGGTGTGGTTGAATTGACAACTCAACTGCTAATACTTGAGAATATTCTCTGGCTCCCCTTGTGTCGAATCAATAAATTTGGGTTGAATACTCTACCCTCGAAAACTGTTGCGATCCGCGACAACATACGTAATTCCCTTTGTCTATCGGTATGTTACTTGCCCGAGATTCGATCGTCGGTATCTCCATACCTAGTTCAATCTCGTTACCGGCAAGTCTCTTTACTCGTTCCGTAATACATCATCTTGTAACTAACTCCTTAGTCACTTTGCTTGCAAACTTCTTGTGATGCTGTATTACCGAGAGGGCCCAGAGATACCTCTCCCATACACGGAGTGACAAATCCCAATCTCGATCTATGCCAACTCAACAGACACCTTCAGAGATACCTATAGAGCATCTTTATGATCACCTAGTTACGTTGTGACGTTTGATAGCACACAAGGCATTCCTCCGGTATCCGGAAGTTGCATGATCTCATGGTCAAAGGAATATGTATTTGACATTAAGAAAGCTGTAGCAATAAACCGAACAATCATATGCTAAGCTAACGGATGGGTCTTGTCCATCACATCATTCTCCTAATGATGTGATCCCGTTATCAAGTGACAACACATGTCTATGGTTAGGAAACCTTAACCATCTTTTGATCAAAAAGCTAGTCTAGTAGAGGTTCACTAGGGACACAGTATTTGTTAATGTATCCACACATGTATTTAAGTTTTCGGTCAATACAATTCTAGCATGAATAATAAACCTTTATCATGAATAAGGAAATATAATAATAACCACTTTATTATTGCCTCTAGGGCATATTTCCAACAGTCAAAGCCCCCCAAAATAGGCTGTGACATGCTTTTGTCAGAGCCGTCCTGCATCCTTAAGAGAAAACCTAAAGTTCCTTCCAGTTGTGATTGCTTCAGTTCCATAGAAGGAGTTTTCTCCTCATGTGCCTTCTTGAGAGGTGCAATTTCATCTAGCTGCTTTGCTTTCATCTCTTCGATTTCCTGTTCCTGCGTTACCATTCTTGCATTCAGCTCTTCTTGATACCTATCAAATGCTGATCTCGCAGCTACCTCATGAGTTACAAGCCTCTCTTCAAGCTCTCTAATGCGTTCATGAGAGGTTAACTTCTGCCTGGAGGTAGATGACTCTCCCATGCTTGCGAGGAACGTGCTATGCTTGGAAACGCCCTTGAGAACCTCTGCAACAATCCGCACATCTGTTTTTGGCTCTTCACCTACTGCTGGAATTGCGCGTTGCTTGTCCTTCATTTCCTTCTGCAATATGGTTGCAGCGTTGTTGGTACGGTCTTACAAACATAATATTTTGGGTGGCACATTACATGTGAAATCAACAAATTCCAGAATGCTTACGATTGCTTTGCCGCAATCTCACTCATCACCCCATCCTTCTTTCTGATGTGGGTAGGTTCAAAAAATTCAATAGGTGTAGGTTTTTCGTTTTGCTCATTACACACTAGTACATCAAACTGGATATGATGAACGTTATTGCCACGGGCCATTTACTTATAAAAATATGATAATTTGCATGTACGAAGCTAGGGTGCTTACCAAACTGTGATAAGTTGCAATGTAACTTCTAGAGTCAGTTTTATGGGGGAGCTTCACATCACTTCGGTTTGCTTTATTGTAAACCGACCAAGAGTAGGCAATGGCCGCCGCTCTGTTGTAATTCAGTTGCGGCCCAAGATTGATCCCCTAAAGCTCGTCCGTTGCCTAGCAATGTGTTCATTGACGACTATAGTCACAACCACACAATCCTCATCGTCCAACGAGGAATTGTTAGATGAACACATGAAGTTATTGAAAAGGAACTCATCCTCACTATCCATGGTACCTTGCGGGCAAAACGTCAAAACACCTTTTTGAGTGTGGTGGAGTAGCGGCCACTGAAGAGCCTTGTGCCCTTCCCGTACAGGTAGCAGGCCTATCGAAGTGGAGCGCGAGGCCAACGGCTGTGGAAGCGCTGCTAGACCATGCCTTCTCGTGCTACAATGGCGTCGGCAAGAAGAGGCCACCAATGTCGACAAGAGTGGGCCTCAGATGTGGCGTGGAGGTGGGGGGGTGGGTGGATGCGGGCGGCGTCCTGGGCAGAAGTGGGCAGCGATGGCGAGGGCAACATGGTCGGATGAGGTCGGGTGTGGAGGGAGGGTGAATGGCCGATTTGCCACCGATAGATGGGCCGGAGAGGACAAGAGAGAGCATTGCATGTGTCCGCGCTGACGCCCGTCCGTTTGCACCAACGACGTTGGGTCACGTTTTCGGCTTGTTTTGACCCAGACGAACACTCGCGGGTGGAGTTGGCCTAAGAGCATGTCCACTCGTTCGGCCCCCAGCGCATAGGCCGACACTATTTCGGGCGCCCGCCCGGCGCTTTTTAGGCCCTGGGGCGATCTAGCTCCCAGCCACGCCCCAGGCGCCGCCCCCAAGTCGCGACAAATTCAAACTTGGTCATTCTCGCTCACAAATAAACGCCACAAGCCCGACGATCAGCGGCCCAGTTCGGCGATCACCACAGTTCAGTGATCGGAAGAGTTCGGCGTACAAAAAGAAGAAAGGACGCGCGGGCAACGCATCAAACGGCGGGGTCGGCCTCCGGCGTCGGCGGAGTTGGCGTGCGCGGGCTTGGCGGTGTCGGAGCTACTTCTGTGCTGGGCGGCGTGGGAGCGGCTTCTGTGCTGCTGGGCATCGTGGAGGCATCATCGCTCGGGCTTAGCGGTGTCGTCGGCGTGGGCGTGGGTGTTGGCGGCGTCGGCGGCGTGGGTGTTGGCGGCGCCGTCGACGACAGCTGGTCCAGGATGAGGCCGCTCCGCCAGGTACCACACCTTGAGCTGCTCGTCGTTGCTCTGGAGCATGTCCGCCCCGCCCATCAGGAAAGCCAGGTCGGTGTTCCTCTTCTTCGGGGCGACATTGGTCCGGAGCAAGTCGAGCTTGACGGCGTTGTTTGTCATCAACGCCGACCACCGCGCCTCGGTCTTCTCTTCACGCAGGGCGGCCCGGGCCTGTGCGTCGGTGAGGCAATGTTCAATGGACTCCTGCACTCGCGCGTAGCCGAGTCGATGTGTTTCCCCTTCTTGGCCCCTTTGTTGCCATCGGGGCGCCCATCGCCCGCGCCAGGTGTCGGCGCGTCCGACTTGTAGGTCTCCTTGGCCTTGGCGAGGGTGCATCGGACATCCGCCCACTTCTCGCACTTCTCGATCCGCTTGAAGACGTGGAGGTACTTGAAATCTTGGTCACTCCTGTCCTGGCGATACATGGCGAACATCCGCAACAGCTGCGCTGACGAACAAACAGTTGGCGGGCGCGCACGGCGAAAAGAAGTGGGAGACCGGCGTGCCATACCTGGTCCTCAATGCTGGCGCCGCTCTCCGGGCGATCCGCGATCTCCTCGACGATCCCATGCCATTTGTTGCACGCCGTTTGGATGAGCCCCCAATGGTTCACCATTGCCTTCGACCCGCGCTGCATGTAGACGCCTTTGAAGTAGGGGTCGACTAACTTGCGCTCGTCGAACTCGGCCTTGATGCGCTCCCAATACGTCTCGATGCTCTGGTTCGTGCCGGTGATGGGGTCGAGGCAGACGACTTTCCACGCTTCGGCGATGTTGGAAATATGCCCTAGAGGCAATAATAAATTGGTTATTATTATATTTCCTTATTCATGATAACCGTTTATTATCCATGCTAGAATTGTATTGATAGGAAACTCAGATACATGTGTGGATACATAGACAACACCATGTCCCTAGTAAGCCTCTCTAGTTGACTAGCTCGTTGATCAATAGATGGTTACGGTTTCCTGACCATGGACATTGGATGTCGTTGATAACGGGATCACATCATTAGGAGAATGATGTGATGGACAAGACCCAATCCTAAGCCTAGCACAAGATCGTGTAGTTCGTTTGCTAAGAGCTTTTCTAATGTTAAGTATCATTTCCTTAGACCATGAGATTGTGCAACTCCCGAATACCGTAGGAATGCTTTGGGTGTACCAAACGTCACAACGTAACTGGGTGGCTATAAAGGTGCACTACAGGTATCTCCGAAAGTGTCTGTTGGGTTGGCACGAATCGAGACTGGGATTGTCACTCCGTGTAAACGGAGAGGTATCTCTGGGCCCACTCGGTAGGACATCATCATAATGTGCACAATGTGACCAAGGAGTTGATCACGGGATGATGTGTTACGGAACGAGTAAAGAGACTTGCCGGTAACGAGATTGAACAAGGTATCGGGATACCGACGATCGAATCTCGGGCAAGTAACATACCGATAGACAAAGGGAATTGTTGATTGAATCCTCGACATCGTGGTTCATCCGATGAGATCATCGAGGAGCATGTGGGAGCCAACATGGGTATCCAGATCCCGCTGTTGGTTATTGACCGGAGATTCGTCTCGGTCATGTCTGCGTGTCTCCCGAACCCGTAGGGTCTACACACTTAAGGTTCGGTGATGCTAGGGTTGTAGATATATTAGTATGCGGTAACCCGAAAGTTGTTCGGAGTCCCGGATGAGATCCCGGACGTCACGAGGAGTTCCGGAATGGTCCGGAGGTAAAGATTTATATATGGGAAGTCTTGGTTTGGTCGCCGGAAAGGTTTCGCGCATTATCGGTATTGTACCGGGAGTGCCGAAAGGGGTCCGGGGGTCCACCAAGGGGTCCACATGCCTCAGGGGGCACATGGGCTGTGGGGTGTGCGCCTTGGCCTATATGGGCCAAGGGAACCAGCCCCAAGAGGCCCATGCGCCAAGAGATAAGATAAAGGGAGAGTCCTAAAGGGGGAAGGCACCTCCGAGGTGCCTTGGGGAGGATGGACTCCTCCCTGGCCGCACCCTTCCTTGGAGGAAGGGCCAAGGCTGCACCCCCCCTCTCCCTTGGCCCTATATATAGTGGGGGGAGGGAGGGCAGCAATACAAAAGCCCTAGAGCCTCCCTCTCCCTCCCGTGACACATCTCCCTCCTCCTGCAGCGCTTGGCGAAGCCCTGTTGGAATCCCGCTACTTCCACCACCACGCCGTCGTGCTGCTGGATCTCCATCAACCTCTCCTCCCCCCTTGCTGGATCAAGAAGGAGGAGACGTCACTGCTCCGTACGTGTGTTGAACGCGGAGGTGCCGTCCGTTCGGCGCTAGGATCATCGGTGATTTGGATCATGACGAGTACGACTCCATCAACCCCGTTCTCTTGAACGCTTCCGCTCGCGATCTACAAGGGTATGTAGATGCACTCCTTCCCTCTCGTTGCTAGTAAACTCCATAGATTGATCTTGGTGATGCGTAGAAAAGTTTGAATTTCTGCTACGTTCCCCAACAGTGGCATCATGAGCCAGGCCTATGCGTAGTTACTATGTACGAGTAGAACACAAAGCAGTTGTGGGCGTAGATGTTGCCAATTCTTCTTGCCGCTACTAGTCCTATCTTGTTTCGGCGGTATTGTGGGATGAAGCGGCCCAGACCGACCTTACACGTACGCTTACGTGAGACAGGTTCCACCGACTGACATGCACTAGTTGCATAAGGTGGCTAGCGGGTGTCTGTCTCTCCCACTTTAGTCGGAACGGATTCGATGAAAAGGGTCCTTATGAAGGGTAAATAGAAATTGGCATATCACGTTGTGGTTTTATGTAGGTAAGAAACGTTCTTGCTAGAAACCTATACAAGCCACGTAAAAACTTGCAACAACAATTAGAGGACGTCTAACTTGTTTTTGCAGCATGTGCTATGTGATGTGATATGGCCAGAAGATGTGATGAATGATATATGTGATGTATGAGATTGATCATATTCTTGTAATAGGAATCACGACTTGCATGTCGATGAGTATGACAACCGGCAGGAGCCATAGGAGTTGTCTTTATTTTTTTGTATGACCTGCGTGTCATTGAATAACGCCATGTAAATTACTTTACTTTATTGCTAAGCGTGTTAGCCATAGAAGTAGAAGTAATCGTTGGTGTGACAACTTCATGAAGACACAATGATGGAGATCATGGTGTCATGCCGGTGACGAAGATGATCATGGTGCCCCGAAGATGGAGATCAAAGGAGCAAAATGATATTGGCCATATCATGTCACTACTTGATTGCATGTGATGTTTATCATGTTTTGCATCTTATTTGCTTAGAACGACGGTAGTAAGTAAGATGATCCCTTATAATAATTTCAAGAGACGTGTTCCCCCTAACTGTGCACCGTTGCGAAGGTTCGTTGTTTCGAAGCACCATGTGATAGATTCTAACGTTCGAATACAACGGGTGTTGACGAGCCTAGCATGTACAGACATGGCCTCGGAACACATGCGAAACACTTAGGTTGACTTGACGAGCCTAGCATGTACAGACATGGCCTCGGAACACAAGAGATCGAAAGGTCGAACATGAGTCGTATAGTAGATACGATCAACATGGAGATGTTCACCGATGATGACTAGTCCGTCTCACGTGATGATCGGACACGGCCTAGTTTGACTCGGATCATGTATCACTTAGATGACTAGAGGGATGTCTATCTGAGTGGGAGTTCATTAATCAGATGAACTTAATTATCATGAACATAGTCAGAAGGTCTTTGCAAATTATGTCATAGCTTGCGCTTTAGTTCTACTGTTTAAGATATGTTCCTAGAGAAAATTTAGTTGAAAGTTGGTAGTAGCAATTATGCGGACTGGATCCGTAAACTGAGGATTGTCCTCATTGCTGCACAGAAGGCTTATGTCCTCAATGCACCGTTTGGTGTGCTGAACCTCAACGTCGTCTGTAGATGTTGCGAGACATCTGACATACACGTTTTTGATGACTACGTGATAGTTCAGTGCGTAATGCTAACGGTTTAGAATTGTGGCACCAAAGACGGTTTTGAAACGTCGCAGAACATATGAGATGTTCCGAAGACTGAAATTGGGATTTCAGACTAGTGCCCACGTCAAGAGGTACGAGACCTCTGACAAGTTTCTTAAGCCTGCAAACTAAGGGAGAAAAGCTCAATCGTTGAGCATGTGCTCAGATTGTCTGAGTACTACAATCACTTGAATCGAGTGGGAGTTAATCTTCCAGATGAGATAGTGATGGTTCTCCATAGTCATTGCCACCAAGCTATTAGAGCTTCATGATGAACTATAACATATCAGGGATAGACATGATGATCCTTGAGCAACTCGCGATGTTTGACACCGCGAAAGTAGAAATCAAGAAGGAGCATCAATTGTTGATGGTTAGTAAAACCACTAGTTTCTAGAAGGGCAAGGGCAAAAGGGATACTTCATGAAACAGCAAGTCATTTGCTGCTCTAGTGAAGAATCCCAAGGTTGAACCCAAACCCGAGACTAAGTGCTTCTGTAATGAGGGGAACGGTCACTGAAGCAGTATTACCCTAGATACTTGGTAGATGAGAAGGCAGGCAAGGTCGACAGGAGTATATTGGATATACATGTGTACTTTACTAGTACTCCTAGCAGCACCAGGGTATTAGATACCGGTTCGGTTGCTAAGTGTTAGTAACTCAAAATAAAAGCTGCGGAATAAATGGAGACTAGCTAAAGGTGAGATGACGATGTGTGTTGGAAGTGTTTCCAAGGTTGATGTGATCAAGCATCGCATGCTTCCTCTACCATCGAGATTGGTGTTTGTGTTGAGCATAAACATGATTGGATTATGTTTATCGCAATACGGTCATTCATTTAAGGAGAATAATGGTTACTCTTTTTATTTGAATAATACCTTCAATGGTCTTGCACCTAAAATAAATGGCTTATTGAATCTCGACCGTAGTGATACACATGTTCATGCCAGAAGTAATGATAGTACCACATACTTGTGGCACTGCCATTTGAGTCATATTGGTATAGAATGCATGAAGAAACTCCATGCAGATGGATCGTTTGGACTCACTTGATTTTGAATCACTTGAGACATGCAAATCATACCACATGGGCAAGATGACTGAAAGGCCTCATTTTCAGTAAGATGGAACAAGAGAGCAACATGTTGGAAGTAATACATTTGATGTGTACAGTCCAATGAGTGCTGAGGCATGCAGTAGATATCGTTATGTTCTTACTTCACAGATGATTTGAGTAGATGCTGAGTGTATTTACTTGATGAAACACAAGTCTGAATTATTGAAAGGTTCAAGTAATTTCAGAGTGAAGTTGAAGATCGTCGTGACAAGAGGATAAAATGTCTGTGATATGATCATAGAGATGAGTATCTGAGTTACGAGTTTGGCACACAATTAAGACATTGTGGAAAGTGTTTCACAATTAATACCGCCTGGAACACCACAGTGTGATGGTGTGTCCGAACATCATAACTGCACCTTATTGGATATGGTGCATACCATGATGTCTCTTATCGAATTGCCACTATCGTTTATGGGTTAGGCATTAGAGATAACCGCATTCACTTTAAAAGGGGCACCACGCAATTCCGTTGAGACGACACCGTTTAGAGAAACCTAAGTTGTCGTTTCTTAAAAGTTTGGGGCTGCGACGCTTATGTGAAAAAGTTTCAGGCTGATAAGCTCGAACCCAAAGCGGATAAATGCATCTTCATAGAATACCCAAAATAGTTGGGTATACCTCCTATTTCAGATCCGGAAGCAAAAGTGATTGTTTCTAGAAACAGGTCCTTTCTCGAGGAAAAGTTTCTCTCGAAAGAATTGAGTGGGAGGATGGTGGAGACTTGATGAGGTTAAACCATGACTTCAACTAGTGTGTAGCAGGGCACAGGAAGTTGTTCCTGTGGCACCTACACCAATTGAAGTGGAAGCTTATGATAGTGATCATGAAACTTCGGATCAAGTCACTACCAAACCTCGTAGGACGACGAGGATGCGTACTACTTCAGAGTAATGCGTAATCTTGTCTTGGAAGTCATGTTGTTGGACAACAATGAACCTATGAGCTGTGGAGAAGCGATGGTGGGCCCGGATTCCGACGAATGGCTCGAGGCCATGAAATCCGAGATAGAATCCATGTATCAGAACAAAGCATGGACTTTGGTGAACTTGCCCGATGATCGGCAAGCCATTGAGATAAATGGATCTTTAAGAAGAAGACGGACGTGGACGGTAATGTTACCGTCTATGAAGCTCGACTTGTGGCAAAGAGTATTTTCACAAGTTCAAGGAGTTGACTACGATGAGATTTTTCTCATCCGTAGCGATGCTTAAGTCCGTCGGAATCATGTTAGCATTAGCTGCATTTATGAAATCTGGCAGATGGATGTCAAAACAAGTTTCCTTACCAGTTTTCATAAGGAAAGGTTGTATGTGATACAATCAGAAAAGTTTTGTCGATCCTCAGGATGCGAAAAGGTATGCTAGCTCCAGCGATCCTTCCATGGACTGGAGCAAGCATCTCGGAGTCAGAATATACGCTTTGATGGAGTGATCAAAGTTTTTGGGTTTATACAAAGTTTGTTAGAAACTTGTATTTACAATAAAGTGAGTGGGAGCGCTACAACATTTCTGATAAGTATATGTGAATAACATATTGTTGATCCGAAATGATGTAGAATTTCTGGAAAGCATAAAGGGTTGTTTGAAAGGAGTTTTTCAAAGGAAGACCTGGATAAAGCTGCTTACATATTGGGCATCAAGATCTATAGAGATAGATCAAGACGCCTGATGATACTTTCAAAGAACACACACCTTGACATGATTTTGAAAGAGTTCAAAATAGATCAGCAAAGAAGGAGTTCTTGGCTGTGTTACATGGTGTGAGTATTGACTAAGACTCAAGACCTAACCACAGCAGAAGAGAGAGAAAGGACAAAGGTCGTCCCCTATGCTTTAGACGTAGGCTCTACAGTATGCTATGTTGTGTACCGCACATGAAGTGCGCCTTGCCATGAGTTGGTCAAGGGGTACAATAGTGATCCGGGAATGGATCACATGACAGTGGTCGAACTTATCCTCATTATCTAGTGGACTAAGGAATTTTCTCGATTATGGAGGTGAAAAGGAGTTCGTCGTAAAGGGTTACGTCGATGCGAACTTTGACACTAATCCGGATGACTCTGAGTAGTAAACCGGATTCGTATAGTAGAGCAGTTATTTGAAATGGCTCCAAGTAGCGCGTGGTAGCATCCACAAGATGACATAGATATTCGTAAAGCACACACGGATCTGAAAGGTTCAGACCCGTTGACTAATAACCTCTCTCACAAGCATAACATGATCAAACCAGAACTCATTGAGTGTTAATCACATAGTGATGTAAACTAGATTGTTGACTCTAGTAAACTCTTTGGATGTTGGTCACATGGTGATGTGACCTGTGAGTGTTAATCACATGGTGATGTGAACTAGATTATTGACTCTAGTGCAAGTGGGAGACTGTTGGAAATATGCCCTAGAGGCAATAATAAATTGGTTATTATTATATTTCCTTGTTCATGATAATCGTTTATTATCCATGCTAGAATTGTATTGATAGAAAACTCAGATACATGTGTGGATACATAGACAACACCATGTCCCTAGTAAGCCTCTAGTTGACTAGCTCGTTGATCAATAGATGGTTACGGTTTCCTGACCATGGACATTGGATGTCGTTGATAACGGGATCACATCATTAGGAGAATGATGTGATGGACAAGACCCAATCCTAAGCCTAGCACAAGATCGTGTAGTTCGTTTGCTAAGAGCTTTTCTAATGTCAAGTATCATTTCCTTAGACCATGAGATTGTGCAACTCCCGGATACCGTAGGAATGCTTTGGGTGTACCAAACGTCACAACGTAACTGGGTGGCTATAAAGGTGCACTACAGGTATCTCCGAAAGTGTCTGTTGGGTTGGCACGAATCGAGACCGGGATTTGTCACTCCGTGTAAACGGAGAGGTATCTCTGGGCCCACTCGGTAGGACATCATCATAATGTGCACAATGTGACCAAGGAGTTGATCACGGGATGATGTGTTACGGAACGAGTAAAGAGACTTGCCGGTAACGAGATTGAACAAGGTATCGGGATACCGACGATCGAATCTCGGGCAAGTAACATACCGATAGACAAAGGGAATTGTTGATTGAATCCTCGACATCGTGGTTCATCCGATGAGATCATCGAGGAGCATGTGGGAGCCAACATGGGTATCCAGATCCCGCTGTTGGTTATTGACCGGAGATTCGTCTCGGTCATGTCTGCGTGTCTCCCGAACCCGTAGGGTCTACACACTTAAGGTTCGGTGACGCTAGGGTTGTAGAGATATTAGTATGTGGTAACCCGAAAGTTGTTCGGAGTCCCGGATGAGATCCCGGACGTCACGAGGAGTTCCGGAATGGTCCGGAGGTAAAGATTTATATATGGGAAGTCTTGGTTTGGTCGCCGGAAAGGTTTCGCGCATTATCGGTATTGTACCGGGAGTGCCGAAAGGGGTCCGGGGGCCAAGGGGTCCACATGCCCTGGGGGGGCACATGGGCTGTGGGGTGTGCGCCTTGGCCTATATGGGCCAAGGGAACCAGCCCCAAGAGGCCCATGCGCCAAGAGATAAGATAAAGGGAGAGTCCTAAAGGGGGAAGGCACCTCCGAGGTGCCTTGGGGAGGATGGACTCCTCCCTGGCCGCACCCTTCCTTGGAGGAAGGGCCAAGGCTGCGCCCCCCCTCTCCCTTGGCCCTATATATGGTGGGGGGGAGGGAGGGCAGCAATGCAAAAGCCCTGGCGCCTCCCTCTCCCTCCCGTGACACATCTCCCTCCTCCTGCAGCGCTTGGCGAAGCCCTGTTGGAATCCCGCTACTTCCACCACCACGCCGTCGTGCTGCTGGATCTCCATCAACCTCTCCTCCCCCCTTGCTGGATCAAGAAGGAGGAGACGTCGCTGCTCCGTACGTGTGTTGAACGCGGAGGTGCCGTCCGTTCGGCGCTAGGATCATCGGTGATTTGGATCACGACGAGTACGACTCCATCAACCCCGTTCTCTTGAACGCTTCCGCTCGCGATCTACAATGGTATGTAGATGCACTCCTTCCCTCTCGTTGCTAGTAAACTCCATAGATTGATCTTGGTGACGCGTAGAAAATTTTGAATTTCTGCTACGTTCCCCAACAGGCGAGACACTCCTGCTCCTTGGATGCCCACTTGATGCGCGGCTCGCCGGTCCGGGCCGCCCCCTTCTTCTTCTTGCGTTTCCTCGCCGGAGCAGGTGCCGCCTCCTTCCTCCTCCTCCTTCTCTGGCTCCTCGCCGTAGTCGAGCTCGCCGTCCATGTCGCCGTTGAGGTCCATTGTATCGTCCTGGGTAGTGAACCCAGGAGACGCGGCGGCGGCGGCCAAGCCGGCCGCGATGATGTCCTCCATGTCGGCTTCGGTCGCGTCGGCGTCGCCGAGATGCGATGTGGAGGCTTGTGAGAATGGCAGCGCGCCACGGCGGAGAGGGGGCGTCTGGGAGGATGCGTAGGCCGGCGGCGAGGAGTTGTACGGAGGGTACTGCACGCCGGCGAAGGCGGGCGAGGGCGTGCGCTGGGCCGGGTGACCGTGGGGGAAGGTGATGTTGGGGTTGAACCCGCCGTGCGCGTCACCGTCGGCGTAGCCCGGCGACGGCGTGCAGCCCCAGGGTTGCGGCGACGACGAGAAGCCGGCCGGAGAACCGACGCTTTGCTGGTTCCAGGGCGCGTACGGGGCGTGGCCGCCGGGTGGATTCATCATCCCCACGCGAGCCGCCTCGGCTTGTTCGGCCGAGCGCTTCGCCGCCGCCGCAGCCGCGATCGCCGCGCTGTCCCGGGCCTTCTTGGCGTTCGCCCTGTTCTGCTGGTCGGCGATGACAGCCTCCCGGCGCTGGACTTCCGCCCTCAAGTCGGCGTTGGACATGCCCGGGGGCTTGGACGGCGGCGCCCTCGGTTTCCTCTGCTTTGGCTGGGCGACGACGGCGGTGGCACCCGTGGCGGCGGCGCAGGGGACCATGTACTTCTTCGGCGGCATGGCGGCCGACTGGGAGGGGAGGAGGAGGAGATTGGCGGGAGGAATGGAGAGAATGGGAGGGAAGCCGGGGGAGGGGGAAGCGGGAAGAATCGGCGGGAAAAGGCCCTCCTCTCGCCGACGGAGCGGCCCCACGCCCCTTGTCGCCTGTGCTGGCGCCCCAGGTGCCCCAGCGCGCCGGGTTCGGCTCGGGTGCGCCGGCTGTTCTTTCGGCCCAACCCGACGAAAAAACGGACTCCTAGGGACGCGGCTGGGCCAATTTTCATCCGCCGACGCTAAGAAATCGCTTGGGGAGGGCGTGTTGGGGCACGGCGGGAGATGCTCTAAGGTTGACAATATCTCGTAACTGTGCACGTAAACTTTTCGTCCCATGTAAAGCTCAGGAGAGACGGTAAAAAACCTACTACTACTACAGTAGCCGGCTTGCTCAAATTACTCGACACCGACGAGCGTGATGAGCGGGTGAACAGGTCCTCCAAAACGGCATCATTGAACGAGTCACGTATGCGTCCGTCCTCATTCCGGCCGCACTCCCCAAGTGATGGTGACTGGTGGTCCCGCTGTAGCGCAAAGAAGCTACACCATGGCCCCACACGTCGGCCCAGGCATGCCCCAAAGCTCCGACCCGTATCAACGCGGCAATTACTTCGGCTCAGAAGAAGAAGAAAGCATTAATTCCGCTATCAAGAAGAAGATATCCCAGTACAACAATAAATTCCCTTTGCTTCTCTCTTTTTTTATAACAAAAAAAAGAAGGGAAGGGTAACGAGGACGAGAGAAAACATCAGTGTAGTGTAGGGTTGGATGGGTAACGAGGATGAAAGGGACGGGCTAGAGCGAGCGAGCGAGCGAGTAAAGCTGTGTGGTTAGGGAAAGCGGATAAAGCGCGAGAGTGATTAGCCGCGGGAAAACGGTGCTTAGCAGCAGCCCACGCGCAACCTTTTCGCCGCTTTCCGCTTTATTTTTCATTTGTTTTCTTCCTGAAACAGAACGGGA
>NC_057799.1:500374509-500402011 GCF_018294505.1 Triticum aestivum
TCCCTCATCAGTCCTCCTCACAAGCGCAGAGAGAGAGAGAGAGAGAGAGCGTCTGGGTGCGGAGTCACTCTGGCTGGGACTGGCGCTAGACAGCAGCGGCGGCGGCACTGGTGAGCGGTGGTGGCGAGGAGGAGCCGGCCAAGAGTGCGGCGCGTCGTCACCGAGGCCGAGGCGCCCGTCATCTCTGGACTCTGGGGATCTCCGCTTTCCCCCGTTCGAGGTGATTGATTATTTTCCTTCGATTTGTGTCCTTGTTTGCTTCGGTTGGGGAACCGGCGGCTGGTCCTGGTCGCTCGTCGCCGTGTTCGCCGGCGGGGAAGATCTGAATGCGGCGCGGGGTGGGTGCATTCTGTGTCTATAGGCCGCGGGGATTCTGCTGCGGTTTTGGCGGGTGCCTCGGGGTTTGAGGAAAACCTGGCGTGATTTGGTGGGTTGTTGTTTTCTCATTCTCGCGGAAGCACGCGTCTAATCCGGTGGGTTGGTTTGTGATTCTGTTCTGCAGGGTGGAGGATTGGACCTGTTCCTACTCCCGGGGGTCTGCTTTCGCTGGGTTTTCCGATAATTTGCCCAGGAGCAGGTTTGATTCTTCGAACCCGTGTTGGGCTGGAGAGAAACTTTGTTCTCCTCGTCTCCTTAATCAATCTGTGCGTGACTGTTGCAGGTGAAGTGCTGTCTGTGCTGAAATTTGCCATCCCGGTGCAGAAGTCCTGCCGTCGTTGGTGCCTTGTTGAGGAGAGAATCGCTTGGGATTTGCCTTGTCTTGTTCGGCTCTTGCTTGGTGGTTTTGCACTTGTTATGCTAAGGTCTGAATGGAGCTAGTAGATAAGATTGCGGAGCCTGAAGACCCTCTGGTGGTCACCGCTCGGAAGGTGCAGAGCCTGGAGCCGCCACTGCCGATTCCGATAAAGGCCTCATGGAAAGGGAAGACCTCCCAGCAGCAGGATGAGAAGGATCTGCCAGATGATGGGGAGGAGAGCTTCCAGAGCGTGGATTCCTCAGATGAGGGTGGCCGGAGTTCTTTCTCCGGGGCCAGTCACCCCCTGGAGCCAATTGATATGGACCTTATGAAGACGGTCTATGTCGCCATTGATGAGGAGAAGCCTGAGCGGCCGGTGTGTCTGGTGCGAGGGCTATCAGCCAAAGGGCCGTTCATGGATGACCTCTCGCTCCGTGTCACAGGCCTGAAGGCAAATGCAGTGGTCTGTGCAAGCAGTGGTGAAGGCTTGGCTGAAGAGAGGAAGGTGTCTGGTGCTGCAGTGGCGTCGCTGGCCACGGCACGCTCGTCACAGGCTACTGAAACTGTGTCCTTGCCTCCGGATTCGGAGGAGAAGGACTGCGTGTGGGATGCATCGCTCCCTCCCAGCGGCAATGTCAGCCCTCACAGTAGTATTGATAGCATGGGAGTGGTCACTGCCATGAGCATCGCGAGCAACCGCAGTAACACATATAAAAGTGAAGCCATAGCTAGCGGAACCATGCTTACTGTCGAGAGGAACTTTGGAAGTGTAAAGAGTAGTGTTCGAGGTGACTCTTTAGAAAGTGCAAAAACAAGCATGAGCCGAGCAAGTGACAGCAGTGGTGTTAGCGATGATAGCAGCTGGAGCCATATCACTGGAGGTACCAGCAAGCCTCACAAGGGGAACGACCCTAGAGGAAAGGCGATTCATGCTGTGCGGATTCGAGATGGCGTGCTTGGGATGAGCCACTTTAGACTGCTCAAGCGTCTAGGCTGTGGTGACATTGGCAGTGTATACCTCTCGGAGTTAAGTGGGACTAGGTGCTACTTTGCAATGAAAGTGATGGACAAGGCATCCTTGGCCAGCAGGAAGAAGTTGAATAGGGCTCAAACTGAGAGGGAGATCCTACAGCTTCTGGATCATCCATTCCTACCAACTCTGTATACACATTTTGAGACTGATAGGTTCTCTTGTCTGGTCATGGAATTTTGTCCGGGTGGCGACTTGCACACTCTGCGACAGAAACAGCCAGGAAAATATTTCTCCGAGTATGCAGCAAGGTATATTAATCATGAGCCAGTTCCTTCGAAAAATACAACTTGAATTTTCATATTGTATTCACATTCAGTATTTTGTTTTTATCAAGTTTAGTATTGATTCCATTTGCTACCAATTTAATGTAGGTTAGAGTTATTACTATTTCTGCTTTATAATATTAGAGAAGCAGTTGAGCCTGAAGCATAATTTCCGAACTGTGCAAAGATGGTTTCCGCAAGGGAAAAAAAATTCTGTATACCTATAAAGTTTGATAGGACGTTATCTTTTGGGGCTTCAGGAAGCAGCCAGTGTAGTGCTGCCCGGTTACTCAGGCAAAATTTCTGAATGCGGTCTTATGACTGTTGTGAGATGGTGTGCAGAGAAATGTGATTTGTTCGAATGTACTCTGCAGGTGTGCTCGTAAATGGTGCATAAATTTATAGACTGAAATGTAGGCAGCATGTTGAAATGATTTTGAGATATTATAAACCGTGCTCCAATTAGCTTTTGCTTTAGCATCTTACCCTTCAATATTAGATCTTTCGTATTCAGTAGCTTATCTTTTACCTAGTTGGCTAGTTGCAACTAAAAGCGCTGACTTTGCGCTCTCTGAATTTGAGCAGGTTTTATGCTGCAGAAGTTCTTCTAGCTATTGAATATCTGCACATGCTGGGAGTTGTTTACAGGGACCTGAAGCCAGAAAATGTTCTGGTGCGTGATGATGGCCACATAATGCTTTCAGATTTCGACCTCTCCCTGAGATGTGCAGTGTCACCTACATTAATCAGGACATCGGCCTTTGATTCTGACCCCAGAAGGGCGGGTGGTTCATTCTGTGTGCAACCTACTTGCATGGAGCCTACTTCGGCCTGTATTCAGCCAGCTTGTTTCATACCCAAATTGTTCGGTCAGAAGAGCAAGAAAAAGACCAGAAAGACAAGGTCTGAGCTAGGACAGAGTGCCATCAACCTGCCCGAGCTCCTCGCAGAACCAACGTCAGCTCGATCCATGTCATTTGTTGGGACTCACGAGTACTTGGCCCCAGAAATCATCAAAGGCGAAGGCCATGGAAGTGCGGTCGACTGGTGGACCTTTGGTATCTTCTTGCACGAGCTTCTATACGGCAAGACACCATTCAAGGGGTCAGGCAACCGTGCCACGCTGTTCAACGTGGTCGGTCAGCAGCTGAAGTTCCCCGAGTCGCCGTCGACGAGCTACGCCGGCAGGGATCTCATCAGGGGGCTCCTGGCCAAGGAGCCGCAGCAGCGCCTCGGCGTGAAGAGGGGCGCGACGGAGATCAAGCAGCACCCGTTCTTCGAGGGCGTGAACTGGGCCCTCATCCGGTGCAGCACGCCCCCCGAGGTCCCGAGGCCCGTCGAGGCTGAGCTGCCCGTGAAGTACGGGGTGTCGGAGGCGGTCGCGAGCACCAACAAGAGGGTGGTCGGCGCGGACGCCAAGTCCAGCGGGAAGTACCTTGACTTTGAGTTCTTTTAGAGTTTGCGCCTTAGCGGCGGAGCTTGTTGTTTGCATACTGTTGGTGTTGTTGGGTCAGTGTGGTGTTGTGATTTTCACGGTGCTGTTTATGTCAGTCACCGCTGTTACAAATTTCTTGCATCTGAACTGGCCGAAATTAGCTAGGTGTGTTTGATCTGCATCACCTGATGGGAATAGCCTGTCTCTGTTTCTGAACATGTTTTGCGTGCTACAGATTTTGCATTGCAGAAACACTCTGAAGAGTGGCGTCTTCGGGGTTTTGCGCCATCACTCGGCGAATCGGGCATTCTGACTGGATTTAAAGAATATAATTGTAGCTGGTAAATGTATTTTAGTGTTGATTGGTCGCTCCTTTAGTATGTTTATTTTAGTGAGTTTTCCCTTTGACAAAGGAAAAAGAGATGCAGCGAGTGATCTATAGACTTTGGAATAGCTGATTATGTGTTTATTTGCTCTAGCTGGTTATATTCAGGTGTTGATGAAATTGGTTAAGCTCGAGAACCTGTTTGAGTGGATTATCCGAAGAACTGCAGATTCCCCGTTTGATGTTTGGTAAAAAAGGCGCAGTTTATTACGTACTACTGGTATAAAGTTGACTGAAACTCGCCTAAGAAAAAAAAAGTTGCCTGAAACTAACTGATCTTAGCCGTCCATATTGAGGGAGTTTATACTAACTGTTGAATCTAAACACCCGCCGCCGGGAAGCAGGGAAGCAAACCCTGAACACCAACCCCGCCGGCGTGCTCGATTGGCCGAACAAGAGAAAACGCGACCTCGCTGAGCCGCCTCCCGCCGCCACTACTCACCATCCCCTCCTCCCCCGGCAACGTCGGCCGCCATGGTGAAGCGGTGGCTCCCCCTGGAGGCTAACCCCGACGTCATGAACCAGGTACCCCACGCCTCCTCTGCACCTCCGGCAGGGCTTCGCCTCGGCCTCCCCTCTTCCTCGCTCACGGGCCCTCGCGCCACGGCCGGCTGCAGTTCATGTGGGGGCTGGGGGTCCCGGAGGACGTGGGGTTCTGCGACGTGTACGGGCTCGACGACGAGATGCTCGCCATGGTGCCCCAGCCGGTCCTCGCCGTCCTCCTGCTCTACCCGCAGGTGATTCCTGAGTCCTGGCGCCTAACTGGTTGTGGGATTTTGTTTGGGTTGCTTGTGCCGGTGGATGGTGTGAGAGGAGCTGATTTGTTTTCCACCTGCGTTTTGGTAAGCAGGATCGGAAGAAGGAATCCGATGCTTCGACCACTTCGACAGTGGAGACCAAGGTGAGACTGAACTGTATGGTTAGTTTGGTTGTAAGTATGCTCAGCACAATTCCTGACCAAACTCACTCGATTTCACATTAAAACCTGGTAAATAATTTGGTTCGTTCACCTGCTTCTAGGAATTTTGTGTGAAACATTGTGTTCCTAGCACCCGCAAAAAACAAAACAAAACATTGTGTTCCTAGTACTGAACTTTGGCGAAATATTGCCATAATACTTCAGCATAATTAATCATAGGACATCAGGGCATTATCATGATGTATCTGCTTAATTGCTCACCCAATGACATCAGGGCATTGCCATAATAGTTTAGCAGGAAGGGTAGCAGCCAGTGGTTAAGGTTTTAGCCGATTCTTCAAACTCTACATGTTACTTCAACGGTAGGTCTTTAGCCATTTGCCCATTTTCATGGTGCCCCTAGTTATTGTGTATTTCCTTGGATACTCCTTTAAACAAGTAAACAAACTGCACTTCAATGGTTAAATTGTTTGAATGCTATCATGCTTGCTAACCAAGAAGTTTAATGCATTAAGTTGATTTCTACTGCTGACTTATTTTTGCACTGCACACTCGACATATCGTACTTGTTTCCCTAAATTCCAACTTGTGTATCAACTCAGTATAAGGAATTGTGTCCACAATGGTTAGCAGCTTATTAGGCTTCTATTATTTCTTCCATATGCGTAATGTTATAGGTTGTATACATATTGGGTTCCTGGTTCCCAAACAGCTAGAGGTACAGTACTGTAATTTATTAAAGATTGTTAAGGAACCTATGCAAAGTTTCTATATGGTTATTTCTTGATAATACAAAAAAATCATGATGCAGGAACCCAACAAGAAAGTATATTTTACAAAACAGACTGTTGGCAATGCTTGCGGAACAATTGGTATTATTCATGCAATAGGGAATGCTGTGTCCAAAATCAAGCTAGGTATTTAAAGCAGTTTTGAGTTTTAACTTCCTATTGATGTACAGAATATTATTGCCTACACGCATCAAGACAACACTCTATTATGTGAGCTTTTATTTGGTCTTGCAGTCTAAGCATAGTCATTGTTTCATGCAATTCTATCAGTGTGAGGGTGTGACCACCCAATAATTCACTAAGGTCATTTCCATGATCCTTAAGAACTCCTTCATCCCTTGCCATCTGTTTCTTAAGAGAATAGGTGGTAATGGATAGTCATTTCTTGACTTGCTATCATATGAATAATGTATTTCCGGCAGGGACGGAGCTGCCTTATAGACATTGGAGTCAGTTGACCCCAATGGAATTTGAAAATCCTTCATTAATTTAGTACTAATCATTAACATTATAGAACGATGAACCCACTGCCATATACATGACCCCATCAATTTTTTTTTCTAGCTTCATCCCTGATTTCCGGAATCCCGACTTCACAATTATATCTACTTCCCAAGAACTTGGATATGCATACTCTTCTTTTCTGTTATATACTACCTCCGTCCTGGTTTATTAGTCCCCTTTATAATTTGTGTCAAATTTTGACCAACGATTTAACTAATAAAATATTAATGCATGTCAACAAAAATTATATCGTTGGATTCATATTTTTGGATTCATATTTGAACCTAGTTTTCAATGATATAATTTTTTATGACATGCATGAACATTTTGTTAGTTAAATTTATGGTCAAACTTTGGCACAAAATACAATAGGGACCAATAAACCAGGATGGAGGTAGTATTTGCAATACTAATGCATGCTTTTGGTCATACATAATGACATAAATATGAATTATTTAGACTTGTGAGTTTAATTTACCTAGTTCCAACTTCCAAGACTACTTCAACAAAATGTTATGTTGAGTATCTTACCTTTTAATGCCCGCTATTTTTGACTTGTTACGAGATTTGATTAGTATTTTTTTTGTTTGCAGTTGATGGATCCTATTTTCATAGATTTTATAAACAAACTGCTGATATGGATCCTATCCAGGTTAGCAGTCCATGTACGCATACTTCTTTTCTTGTTAAAGACTATTATTATGGATTGACTTCTATGTTGTCCTAATTATAAAGTACTTGATGGTATCAGCGTGCTGCTTTTCTTGAGGAGGACCAAGAAATGGAGGATGCTCATTCTGTTGCTGCTGCTGGTGGTGATACGGAGGTCAGCACTGCAGTAAATTTCTTCAATTATGCCTAGCATACGATATTTGCACCCGATGACCAGATAATATTACGTTAATGTTTTGTGAATGGAATGTTTATAATTGTGGTCTGTCATTCCTGAGAGTCGCGATCGCGACCTTTCTAAGACCAACTTCTGATCTGTTACTGGGAACTGGTCAAGGCGATTGGATCCTGTCGGAATTTTGAGACCTGACTGTTAGCCAGTTTACCTGCTTCTCTGCCTTATGTTGGTTCTTGTTTGTCAGTTTGAATAGCTTGCGATCTGGGGTGAACGTTGTTGCTCATGTGTCATTTGTGAATGGGTATTGGGCATTGTTCATTAGTTTAGAACTTCCACAAGGAGCATGTTATTATAGAACTGTCAACCACAATAATTTGAATGCTCTCATGGAAGATATGTGTTTATATAATATATCCTTAGTTTGAATGTGATTTAATCTACGATTGCATTCTGAGATATCTATATTTTATTGTGCAGGCCAAGGATGGGGTAATTGAACATTACGTTTGTTTTTCATGTGTTGATGGTATGTATTGCACAAGTATCCATCCGTTACCGGAGGGCCATAATTGATTTTTTTTTTCTGTCACAAGTCACCGTCTCTTTATCTGTTGTTCACTCTGTTTTTCCTTCCCTTTTCCATCCAGGTGAACTTTACGAGCTTGATGGAGGAAATCCGCAGCCGATACATCACGGCCCTTCCTCTCCTGATAGCTTGTTGCAGGTAAATTGTTCAGCTGTCCGCATCTCTCATTCTGTGAACAGCGTATTGTATGGAAGATAGTGTTGCCTGTTTATAACTTCAACATAAGGGTTTTGGTTGTGACTGTATTGCTTAGTATCTCTTCATTATACTAAATTATGTCGTAATGCTTAGTCAATTCTTATTTTCATAGTAAGATATTAGTAGCTGCTTTGCTGCTTTCGTGTGCAGGCCCATTAAGCAGTCAGGGTGGTCTCACGACCGCACAACCATTTTGCAAAAGAAAAAAAATGGAAGCAGTTCAGCCCAACACAAAATCGGCAAAAAATAAAGCCGGGCCTATTTTTTTTTACTAAATACGCGCACTCGATTGGAAAAATCCGGTCCGCTATATCACCTCTCATGAAGGAAGGTTCAGTGACAAATGTAAATGCTGAACACTTGTGATTTTCTGAACCCTATTATTCCTTGGCTGTATGCAATTGCAGGATGCTGCAAGAGTCATAAAAGCGAGGATTGTGGAGTATTCTGAGTCACTCAACTTCAATGTCATGGCTCTCTCGATGATGTAGTGAATATATGGGTCCAGAGAGAAGGTCTATTGATTCACACACACCACTCTAACTCATCTGCACCGGCCTCAGTTAAGTCCAACTGTAGGATCATTTCCGTTATGCTGGTGTAACATTGTGAAATGAAATGAAATAATACGGGAACACAAAATGATCAACGCAGACCACATCCTCTTCAAGCTACTCTTAACTTGCCATTCCGCTGCACCGAGGAGATACATTTGTCTTTTTAAAGTTGCTTGTTGATGTTTCCCTTTCGACTAGATGAGCTTCTCATGTGTATTATCGACCGTAGACGGTAAGAAGCGCTTGTAGTAACATTTATGATTACACGTGTTAAGGAAAGGTTCATCTACAGTAGCTTTTTTAAAAGAAAGAAAGAAAGTGGTTTCCCCGGTTCCACCCATTTTATTGAATGAAACCACAGTAAGCATGGTCAAGAAGGATCTCGGGAGCAGTCTAAGTGACTGACCAGACGAATTCAAACATGGTTCAGCCACAAAGCTTATTGCTAGTTCATCCCAGCAAACCCAACCTAAGGGAGCAACGACAGAAAGACATCGCCCGACACTACCTACAGCATCAATGCATCATTTAGGGAATCAGTTGGTGTTGGGGACGAGAATCTGGCGTCGCTCCTCATCAGTTGCGTTGCGTTCACCGGTAGGATCAGTCCCAGGCTATGCGAAGCAGCTCTCCTCGATGATGATCCGGTAGTCTGAGGCAGCGGAGCAACAACTGACAATCCGAGCGCGAAGAGATGGTTGTTTGAGCTCCGGGATTCACTACCGCGTGCCCAGTTTGTCAAGTCGGTTGTGACTTTTGTGGGTGATTTGGACCGCTCGAAGAAAGGCTATTTATGAACAAATATTCCAAAGTCCGATGTCTACTCATTTATTTGTTCAACGATTCACCGGTGAGCTTGACTCCATCAGTACTATCACGACTAGAGCAGCGACGGGGTGCTCTCCTTGTACTGCTGCACGAACCGCAATCGGAAGAAGGGTTCTGTAAAATTCATGTAGCGGGAGACCTTTCCGCGGATGGCAAGGCCGGTGCGTCGGCTGCAATATGCAGGAGTAGAGATGGCAGATACTCGGGATCTTCTTCTATTGTTATGCATGGCACCATTGACACGACAACACTGCAAATCCTAGCATGCCGCGAAGCTTTATCGTTATCTGAAGATCTCTCTACTATCTCTAAGGCCTTGTACAATGGGAGGGTGTTTAGGGAAGGTGTTTAGAGAAATAAACCAGGCTTTTCTTACACACCAATGCTTATTTGTACAAGATAGACGCTTAACTAAACATCTCTCATGTAGAAATAAGCACCGGTGCTTCAGAAAACCCGGTTTATTTTTCTAAGCATCTCTCTAAGCACTTTCCATTGTACAAGGCCTAAGATTGTTATTGCATGTGACTCCAAGATAATGGTGAATGACATCTTGGAGGGAAAAAGAGGCAGGTATGAGGCTATTGTTAGGGAATTCGATACTAGGGCTAGTAAGTTAGATAGTTGCTTTGTTACCTTTGAAAATAAAGTTTCGAACTATGAGGCTTGTTCACTTGCCAAACACACTTCTTTGCTTGATCAGGGTCACCACTTGTGGCTAATTTCTTCGCATGATCCTTCTTGTATTCCCATGGACATCCACATTCATCAATAAAGTGTTGGCAATTCTAAAAAAAACAACAACTAAGAATCGGTGCACAGGATTTTATATGGAGCGGTCCGGACGCGTCCGTCAAATTGGTTTGGCCCAGCCTGGCCCACCCGTGCCCCATAAATATCTTCATCTGGGAAAACCCTAGACCGCAGTCAATCTGAACTCCACTTCACTCCCTACTCCGTCCACTCAACTTCTGATCCCCTCCGATTCCATTCGATTGCCGGTGCCCGAAGCAGCGCTGGCTCTGGTGGCCAGTGGTGGGGAATTCGGCGGCTCCGACGACGACTGGGCGAGCCCGCTGCATGAAGCCGAACCCGACGATGTGGAGGAGGTTGCCCTCCGAATCGCGTTAAGGCGGTCGCGGCTCGGCCAAGGAAGATTCGACGGGCCAACTTCGTCAGCGCCTAGTACCCGTCGACGCAGCGCCGACGACGTCGCTAGGCGATGCCGCCCCGACCGCTCCTTCAGGTACACCGCCCACCACCTACCCGGCCACCGTTGGGTCCTCGTGCCCGTGCCGGCGCCGGCACGCATGAGGACGCCCGAGTCCGAGGCAAGAGCAGCCCGACACGAGTGACAGCGAGCGAGAGAGGGCCACGGCGGGGGAAGTGCTGACCGCGCGCAGGTCACGCGCGAGCGTGCCGGTCGATTCCGAGGACGCACTCATCGCGTTGGTCCTCCATCGCTCTCTCACGACGGCGGAGACAGATGCGCGACGCCTCTGCCGCAAGAATGCCAAGGCGCCCCGACTCGCCATCGAGTTGTTGGAGCGCGAGGCAAACAAAGAGGCGGCGGTGAAGACGGAAACGGCCTGCCATGCGAAAGAGCAGGACCGCCTGCTCCGCAGGCCGTCAGGCCAATTGTGCAGCTCCGAGTCCGATCAGACAGACGGCTCCGCCTCCAGCGCCACGACGACGCACCTCCGCACGAAGATGCCTACATGGAGGAGGGGCACAGCCGCGCCGATGATCGGAAGGGGAAGGGGCTGGCGAGGAAATGGTGATTTCCTCCTCCCTTTCCGTTTTATTTATGTTCTAAGTATTTGTAGTATGCATTTGCACTGTTGGCCGATGAACTATGGTCCTTTTGTCCGGCGATGCAACGGTGATCCGGCGTATTGATCGTGTTTATACATAGTGTTGCATGGGTTGCATGAGTTTGGGGTTTCGGATATAAGGGACGCGGATGTGGAAGCTAACATATGAGGCGTGACCGGTCAGACTCCGCGGACGCGCCAGCTTGAGGGGCTGGATTTGCCAAGTCCGGTTGTAGATGCTCTTAACATGTCCAGTGTAGTATCTTGATAGTATGCAACATGCGAAGTGTCAGTTTTTTTTGCTGGCTTCTAGAATAAGCTGGATAGTGGGCTTATTCCAGAAGCCCAATCAAGTTTTTTTAAGTCTACTAATTAAGACTTGATTAATAAACTTCTAAAAATATTTTTGATTGAATTTCTAAATTAAGCTAGGTACGGAACAACTCCTCGTGATTAGACCGCTACGCACATCGCGATCAGACGCAATCGTTGGATCAGTCAGACCTTTTATTAGCAGCGGCACGAAAGATAAGCACACGGTAGTCGTTCGGCCCAAGATTTGTCTATCGACGCGTGCTCCGCCGCGTCGAGCACGCCCGTCCCCCTCGATCCTTAACTGATTCAGCGTCTGGCCACCAGCCCACCATCCATCACACCTCTCTCCATCTCCGGTCACTCTCAGTATGCCCTGCTCACTGACAATATCAGCAGCGGGTTTCCGTTTCCGGCAATCGTACATCGACTCAAAATGGCGAGAAGGTCAAGCAGGCACGACACGGTTGGCCGGCCAAACCTGCTCATGTCGCCATCATCCATCGTCTCTCTCTCCCGCTTTGGTGGTCATGGTCTCAAAAGAACTACCGGTATGCCATTACGCCTCTGCCATATGGAGAAGTTGGGCGCCACTCAAGTGCAAGATCTTTACTTGGCTAGCTGCACAATACCGCATTTGGACATCGGACCGACGTGCCCGGCATGGGTTGCAAGACACGGCCTCGGCATGCTTCACTTGTCTGCAAAAGGAAGACAACGTCGACCATATTTTCATGCAGTGTGAAACGTGGCACCGCTGTCTTGATGCTATACAACTTCCGATCCAGAGGCCAACGACAACGGACACATTCTTGGGATGGTGGATGCTCCACAGACAGCAATTCCGCAAGGCTGAGAAAAGAGGTTTTGACTCCTTTGTTATTTGCACAGTGTGGTCCTTGTGGAAGCAAAGAAACGCTCGCGTCTTCGCCCGAGCGGAGCAGCAAATGGACGCGCAAACGTTGGCCGGAAAAATTTCTAGATGAGATCAAAGAATGGAAGCTGGCACTTGGGGTGGTTGGAGGATTACAACGATTTGTGAGAGAGTAGGTTCTTGTTGCTAGTTGGAGTGAGTGGGTTATGGTCTCGGGTTGTTCGCAACTCGCTTGATCTCTTGTTTTTTTTAGAAAAGGAGGATGACCCCCGGCCTCTGCATCTGGATGATGCATACGACCACTTTATTAATTATTCTCACAAGACCTTACAAAGTCATACAACATTAAGACTAAAGATTGTGAACTGTGGTTTCTTTCTTCTATAAAAATACGGTACCACTAATAGAAAAAGGGTCATCTGTCCCGGTTGATAAGGGCCTTTTGTCCCGGTTGTTGAACCGGGACTAAAGGGTCGTTACTAATGCCTTAGCCCTTTAGTCCCGGTTCTTACACGAACCGGGACAGATGGGCCTCCACGTGGCCGCTGCGGCCAGCCCAGGCAGGAGGGCCTTTGGTCCCGATTGGTGACACCAACCGGGACCAAAAGGCATCCACGCGTCAGCATTTCAGTGGCTGGGGTTTTTGTTTTTTTAAAAGGGGAGGGTTTAGGGGGTAATTTAGGGTGTGTAAGCTAGCTAACAGAGAGAACTGTCCTCTCTTATTTCCATGCTTGATTTACCAACGCTACTGCTATGCCTAAACATGGCTTAGATTAAAGTGAAGGCAACATGTGGTGCATGTCAAAAGTAATATTAATCTTAACTTGATCAAGTTTGGATTAGTACTACTTTCGACATGCACCACATGCTTGTTGCCTTCACTTCATTCCAATCCATGTTCATTTCACCCACTGATATATAAGAACTCTTCATGCCCGCATCATGCATCATCATAATAACAAGTCCTACTAATCATCATCATACAACTTCTACTCATTATTAATAACAAGTCATACGATCATCATCCTCATAGTCATCGAACCAACCCTACTTAATTGTTCTTAGCACATGATCATCAGTATTAGGTAGGACCTAAATACCCTCTTTAAGGTAAAATAGCATAAAACAATATAGACCCCGACTCTCCATTATGGAGAATGGAGATCATCCCGTCTCCAATTTTTGCGCTTCGCTTCCTTTTGCTTCCAAGAACCTCCTTGCGACTGTCCATACATTTTTTCCATTATTTGATTTTCATGTCTCCAGTTCTTTTAGAAATCCGGTATGGACAGTTGAGATTCGTAGGATGACCTGGTTGTATGTTCAAAACATCAAGCCTACTGAAAGATCGTGGATGTCGCCTAGAGGGGGGGGTGAATAGGCGTTTTAAAATAATTACGGTTTAGGCTTGAACAAATGCGGAATAAACCTAGCGGTTAATTTGACAAGCACAAAACCTACAACAACTAGGCTCACCTATGTGCACCAACGACTTATGCTAAGCAAGATAAACAACTAAGTGATAGCAAGATATATGACAAGAAACAATATGGCTATCACAAAGTAAAGTGCATAAGTAAAGGGTTCGGGTAAGAGATAACCGAGACACGCGGAGACGACGATGTATCCCGAAGTTCACACCCTTGCGGATGCTAATCTCCGTTTGGAGCGGTGTGGAGGCACAATGCTCCCCAAGAAGCCACTAGGGCCACCGTAATCTCCTCACGCCCTCGCACAATGCAAGATGCCGTGATTCCACTAAGGGACCCTTGAGGGCGGTCACCGAACCCGTACAAATGGCAACCCTTGGGGGCGGTCACCGAACCCATACACTTTGGCAACCCTTGGGGGCGGTCACCGGTACCCGTCAAATTGCTCGGGGCGATCTCCACAACCTAATTGGAGACCCCGACGCTTGCCCGGAGCTTTACACCACAATGATTGAGCTCCGAACACCACCAACCGTCTAGGGCGCCCAAGCACCCAAGAGGAACAAGCTCAAGGGCACCAAGCACCCAAGAGTAATAAGCTTCTCAACTTGTAACTTCCACGTATCACCGTGGAGAACTCAAACCGATGCACCAAATGCAATGGCAAGGGCACACGGAGTGCCCAAGTCCTTCTCTCTCAAATCCCACCGAAGCAACTAATGCTAGGGAGGAAAATGAGAGGAAGAACAAGAAGGAGAACGCCAAGAACTCCAAGATCTAGATCCAAGGGGTTCCCCTCACATAGAGGAGAAAGTGATTGGTGGAAATGTGGATCTAGATCTCCTCTCTCTTTTCCCTCAAAAACTAGCAAGAATCCATGGAGGGATTGAGAGTTAGCAAGCTCGAAGAAGGTCAACAATGGGGGAAGAACATGAGCTCAAGGGATAAGGTTCAATGGGGAAGAAGACCCCCTTTTATAGAAGGGGAAAAATCCAACCGTTATGTGCTCAGCCCGCACACGAGCGGTACTACCGCTCCACGAGCGGTACTACCGCTCTGGCGGAAGAAGCAGGGAAAAGGAGCAACCAAACATGAACCTTGGGGCGGTAGTACCGCTTATAAGCGGTACTACCGCGCACCCCAGCGGTACCGCTGGAGGAGCAGAACACGGGACCAAAAATGCAGTAGCGGTACTACCGCCCGACCGGAGCGGTACTACCGCTTATAGGCGGTACTACCGCTTATAGGTGGAACTGCCGTGCAACTACTGCAAAACTCGACACGAAAAATGCAAGACCCAAAATCGAGGCGGTACCAGCGCGGAACCGTAGCCGTACTACCGCTTATGGCCATAGGCGGTACTACCGCTTTGGACAGCGGTACTACCGCTTGGGGCGATAAGCGGTACTGCCGCTCTGGCCGCGGTACTACCGCTAGGAAACCAAAACTGCCATAACTTCTGCATATGAGCTCTGAATTGAGCAAACTCAAGCTTGTTGGATTGAGAAAGACGAGTAGCATCAAAACAGCGACTGGTTATAGTAAGAAGAGGCAGGGGAGGTATGCCAAAAAATAGAGGAGTGAAACCTCCAACCGAGAAGAACCGGCATAACCTCCAACATCGAAAACATCATAGAAGATGCGAGTGAACTCCGTTTTCGATGAACTCGAGCTTGTCATCAAGATGACCATAAGCTCCAAAACTCACAAAGAGAAGAACCAAACAAGAACCAACAAAGATGATGCAAGGATGCAATGGTTTGAGCTCTCTATGAACGATACGATCAAGCTACTCATCGAGAGCCCCCTTGATAGTACGGCAATCGATCCTATAACCCGGTCCCCCAACTACCATCATGAGACCGGTAAAATAGAAAACCTATCAAGAGCAAACCTTTGCCTTGCACATGGTCCACTTGAGCTAGATGATGACGATCTTGACTCCCTCAAGTTGGACCACCTTTCTTGGTTGTGTTGGCTCGATGAAGACTAGTTGATTGCTCCCCCATACTCCACTATGGGTGAGCCACTCTTCCGCACATCTTCACCAGTCCATTGTCACCACAATGGACGGCAAGCTTCAAGCATTTGATCTCGTCATGATGCTTCACTTGAACTTGCGCACCGCAACATCTTCACAAGTCCATTGTCGCCACAACGGACGGCAAACTTCAAGCATTTGATCTCTTCATGATGCTTCATTTGAACTTGCACACCGCAACATAACCCCACAAAGAACTCTCACGAAGATCATGGGTTAGTACACAAAGCGTAATCGACAATGCTTACCACACCATGGGATCGCTTGATCCCTCTCGGTACATCTTGTGCGCTTTGTGTGTTGATCAACTTGATTCACTCTTGACTTAGTCTTGATCCAGCTTGACTCTTTCCAACTCTCTTCATTTGGATGATGTCTTGAAGGTAAACATGAATGATCACACAATCTTCTTCTTCAAGACATGCTTGCAATAAGTTCTACTCTCACATGACCAATCTTTGGATAATTCCTTAATAACACCTTGGTCACCACATAAACTCCTTGAAACCAACACATGGACTTCAAGAAATGCCTATGGACAAATCCTTCAAATATAACTCAAGGCAACCATTAGTCCATAGAGATTGTCATCAATTACCAAAACCAAACATGGGGGCACCGCATGTTCTTTCACCTACCATTCTGATACATCAAATAAGGCACACAATCCTCTGGGATTATCTGTTGAAAAACATAGTAATAACTTCATAGTTAGCAATGATGTACTAGTTTTAGAAGTATGCAAAAGATGCACGGATGTCGTAATAGTAAGAAATCTTACCAGGGTATCTCCATAGTAGTTACCATAGTTCAACACGTGCACTAGTGGCACGTATTGACCATAATGTGGAGGAGTTTTACAATAGATATTGTAATTCTCAAGATCAGTACAAAATCCGACCAGATGAGTTTTCTCCCTATAAGTTAACTCAGAGCCATCGGTGTAGTAGGTTTGTTGGGGATCGTAGCAGAATTTTAAAATTTCCTACGCATCACCAAGATCCATCTATGGAGTATACTAGCAACGAGGGGAAAGGAGTGCATCTACATACCCTTGTAGATCGCGAGTGGAAGCGTTCTAATGAACGGAGTTGATGGAGTCGTACTCGCCGTGATCCAAATCACCGATGACCGAGTGCCGAACGGACGGCACCTCCGCGTTCAACACACGTACGGAGCAGCGACGTCTCCTCCTTCTTGATCCAGCAAGGGGGAAGGAGAGGTTGATGGAGATCCAGCAGCACGACGGCGTGGTGGTGGAAGTAGCGGGATCCCGGCAGGGCTTCGCCAAGCGCAAGCGGGAGGGAGAGGTATTGCAGGGGGAGAGGGAGGCACCAAGGGCTAGGGTACCGCAGCCCTCCCTCCCCCCTTTATATAGGCCCCCTGGAGGGGGGGCGCCGGCCCTGGAACCCATCTACAAGGGGGGCGGCGGCCAGGGGGAAACTCCCCCCCCCCAAGTCAAGTGGGGCGCCCCCCACCCCCAGGGTTTCCAACCCTAGGCGCAGGGGGAGGCCCATGGGGGCGCTCCAGCTCACTAAGGGCTGGTTCCCTTCCCACTTCAGCCCATGGGGCCCTCCGGGATAGGTGGCCCCACCCGGTGGACCCCCGGGACCCTTCCGGTGGTCCCGGTACAATACCGATAACCCCCGAAACTTTCCCGGTGGCCGAAACTGGACTTCCTATATATAATTCTTCACCTCCGGACCATTCCGGAACTCCTCCTGACGTCCGGGATCTCATCCGGGACTCCGAACAACTTCCGGGTTTCCGCATACTAATATCTCTACAACCCTAGCGTCACCGAACCTTAAGTGTGTAGACCCTACGGGTTCGGGAGACATGCAGACATGACCGAGACGCCTCTCCGGTCAATAACCAACAGCGGGATCTGGATACCCATGTTGGCTCCCACATGTTCCACGATGATCTCATCGGATGAACCACGATGTCGAGGATTCAATCAATCCCGTATACAATTCCCTTTGTCAATCGGTACGTTACTTGCCCGAGATTCGATCAACGGTATCCCAATACCTTGTTCAATCTCGTTACCGGCAAGTCACTTTACTCGTACCGTAATGCATGATCCCGTGGCTAACTCCTTAGTCACATTGAGCTCATTATGATGATGCATTACCGAGTGGGCCCAGAGATACCTCTCCGTCATACGGAGTGACAAATCCCAGTCTCGATCCGTGTCAACCCAACAGACACTTTCAGAGATACCCGTAGTGTACCTTTATAGTCACCCAGTTACGTTGTGACGTTGGGTACACCCAAAGCACTCCTACGGCATCCGGGAGTTACACGATCTCATGGTCTAAGGAAAAGATACTTGACATTGGAAAAGCTCTAGCAAACGAACTACACGATCTTTTATGCTATGCTTAGGATTGGGTCTTCTCCATCACATCATTCTCCTAATGATGTGATCCCGTTATCAATGACATCCAATGTCCATAGTCAGGAAACCATGACTATCTGTTGATCAACGAGCTAGTCAACTAGAGGCTTACTAGGGACACGTTGTGGTCTATGTATTCACACATGTATTACGATTTCCGGATAACACAATTATAGCATGAACAATAGACAATTATCATGAACAAAGAAATATAATAATAACCATTTATTATTGCCTCTAGGGCATATTTCCAACAGTCTCCCACTTGCACTAGAGTCAATAATCTAGTTACATTGTGATGAATCGAACACCCATAGCGTTCTGGTGTTGATCATGTTTTGCTCTAGGGAGAGGTTTAGTCAACGGATCTGCTACATTCAGGTCCGTATGTACTTTACAAATATCTATGTCTTCATTTTGAACACTTTCACGAATGGAGTTGAAGCGACGCTTGATATGCCGGGTCTTCCTGTGAAACCTGGGCTCCTTGGCTAGGGCAATAGCTCCAGTGTTGTCACAGAAGAGAGTCATCGGGCCCGACGCATTGGGAATCACCCCTAGGTCGGTAATGAACTCCTTCATCCAGATTGCTTCTTGCGCTGCCTCTGAGGCTGCCATGTACTCCGCTTCACATGTAGATCCCGCCACGACGCTTTGCTTGCAACTGCACCAGCTAACTGCCCCTCCATTCAAAATATACACGTATCCGGTTTGTGACTTCGAGTCATCTAGATCTGTGTCGAAGCTAGCGTCGACGTAACCCTTTACGACGAGCTCTTCGTCACCTCCATAAACGAGAAACATATCCTTAGTCCTCTTCAGGTACTTCAGGATATTCTTGACCGCTGTCCAGTGTTCCATGCCGGGATTACTTTGGTACCTTCCTACCAAACTTACGGCAAGGTTTACATCAGGTCTGGTACACAACATGGCATACATAATAGACCCTATGGCCGAGGCATAGGGGATGACACTCATCTTTTCTCTATCTTCTGCCGTGGTCGGGCATTGAGCCGTGCTCAATTGCACACCTTGCAATACAGGCAAGAACCCCTTCTTGGACTGATCCATATTGAACTTCTTCAATATCTTGTCAAGGTACGTACTCTGTGAAAGACCAATGAGGCGTCTTGATCCATCTCTATAGATCTTGATGCCCAATATATAAGCAGCTTCTCCAAGGTCCTTCATTGAAAAACACTTATTCAAATAGGCCTTTATACTTTCCAAGAATTCTATATCATTTCCCATCAATAGTATGTCATCCACATATAATAAGAGAAATGCTACACAGCTCCCACTCACTTTCTTGTAAACACAGGCTTCTCCATAAGTCTGTGAAAACCCAAACGCTTTGATCATCTCATCAAAACAAATGTTCCAACTCCGAGATGCTTGCACCAGTCCATAGATGGAGCGCTGGAGCTTGCATACCTTGTTAGCATTCTTAGGATCGACAAAATCTTCAGGCTGCATCATATACAATTCTTCCTTAAGAAAGCCGTTAAGGAATGCCATTTTGACGTCCATCTGCCATATCTCATAATCATAGTATGCGGCAATTGCTAACATGATTCGGACGGACTTCAGCTTCGCTACGGGTGAGAAAGTCTCATCGTAGTCAACCCCTTGAACTTGTCGATAACCCTTAGCGACAAGTCGAGCCTTATAGATGGTAACATTACCATCCGCGTCCGTCTTCTTCTTAAAGATCCATTTGTTTTCTATGGCTCGCCGATCATCGGGCAACTCAGTCAAAGTCCATACTTCGTTTTCATACATGGATCCTATCTCGGATTTCATGGCTTCTAGCCATTTGTCGGAATCCGGGCCCGCCATCGCTTCTTCATAGTTCGAAGGTTCACCGTTGTCTAACAACATGATTTCCAGGACAGGGTTGCCATACCACTCTGGTGCGGAACGTGTCCTTGTGGACCTACGAAGTTCAGCAGTTACTTGATCCGAAGCTTCATGATCATCATCATTAACTTCCTCCCCAGTCGGCGTAGGCACCACAGGAACATCTTCCCGCGCTGCGCTACTTTCCGGTTCGAAAGGAGTGACTATCACCTCATCAAGTTCCACTTTCCTCCCACTTAATTCTTTCGAGAGAAACTCTTTCTCCAGAAAGGACCCGTTCTTGGCAACAAAGATCTTGCCTTCGGATCTGAGGTAGAAGGTATACCCAATAGTTTCCTTGGGGTATCCTATGAAGACGCATTTTTCCGACTTGGGTTCGAGCTTTTCAGGTTGAAGTTTCTTGACATAAGCATCGCATCCCCAAACTTTTAGAAACGACAGCTTAGGTTTCTTCCCAAACCATAATTCATACGGTGTCGTCTCAACGGATTTCGACGGAGCCCTATTTAAAGTGAATGCGGCAGTCTCTAAAGCATAGCCCCAAAATGAGAGCGGTAGATCGGTAAGAGACATCATAGATCGCACCATATCCAATAGAGTGCGATTACGACGTTCAGACACACCGTTTCGCTGAGGTGTTCCAGGCGGCGTGAGTTGTGAAACGATTCCACATTTCTTTAAGTGCGTACCAAATTTGTGACTTAAATATTCTCCACCACGATCTGATCGTAAGAACTTTATTTTCCTGTCACGTTGATTCTCAACCTCACTCTGAAATTCCTTGAACTTTTCAAAGGTTTCAGACTTGTGTTTCATTAGGTAGACATACCCATATCTACTTAAGTCATCAGTGAGAGTGAGAACATAACGATATCCTCCACGAGCCTCAACACTCATTGGACCGCACACATCGGTATGTATGATTTCCAATAAATTGGTTGCTCGCTCCATTGTTCCGGAGAACGGAGTCTTGGTCATCTTACCCATGAGGCATGGTTCGTACGTGTCAAATGATTCGTAATCAAGAGACTCCAAAAGTCCATCTGCATGGAGCTTCTTCATGCGTTTGACACCAATGTGACCAAGGCGGCAGTGCCACAAGTATGTGGGACTATCGTTATCAACTTTACATCTTTTGGTATTCACACTATGAATATGTGTAACATCACGTTCGAGATTCATCAAGAATAAACCATTGACCAGCGGGGCATGACCACAAAACATATCTCTCAAATAAATAGAACAACCATTATTCTCGGATTTAAATGAGTAGCCATCTCGAATTAAACGAGATCCAGATACAATGTTCATGCTCAAAGCTGGCACTAAATAACAATTATTGAGGTTTAAAACTAATCCCGTAGGTAAATGTAGAGGCAGCATGCCGACGGCGATCACATCGACCTTGGAACCATTCCCGACGCGCATCGTCACCTCGTCCTTTGCCAGTCTCCGCTTATTCCGCAGTTCCTGTTTTGAGTTACAAATATGAGCAACCGCACCGGTATAAAATACCCAGGAGCTACTACGAGTACTGGTAAGGTACACATCAATTACATGTATATCACATATACCTTTGGTGTTGCAGGCCTTCTTGTCCGCTAAGTATTTGGGGCAGTTCCGCTTCCAGTGACCACTTCCCTTGCAATAAAAGCACTCAGTCTCAGGCTTGGGTCCATTCTTCGACTTCTTCCCGGCAACTGGCTTACCAGGCGCGGCAACTCCCTTGCCGTCCTTCTTGAAGTTCTTCTTACCCTTGCCTTTCTTGAACTTAGTGGTTTTATTCACCATCAACACTTGATGTTCCTTTTTGATCTCCACCTCCGCTGATTTCAGCATTGAATATACCTCAGGAATGGTCTTTTCCATCCCCTGCATATTGAAGTTCATCACAAAGCTCTTGTAGCTTGGTGGAAGCGACTGGAGGATTCTGTCAATGACCACGTCATCCGGGAGATTGACTCCCAGCTGAGACAAGAGGTTATGTAACCCAGACATTCTGAGTATGTGCTCACTAACAGAACTATTTTCCTCCATTTTACAGCTGAAGAACTTGTCGGAGACTTCATATCTCTTGACCCGGGCATGAGCTTGGAAAACCATTTTCAGCTCTTCGAACATCTCGTATGCTCCATGCTTCTCAAAACGCTTTTGGAGCCCCGGTTCTAAGCTGTAAAGCATGCCACACTGAACGAGGGAGTAATCATCAGCACGTGATTGCCAAGCGTTCATAACGTCTTGGTTCTCTAGGATGGGTGCTCACCTAGTGGTGCTTCTAAGACATAATCTTTCTTGGCAGCTATGAGGATGATCCTCAGGTTCCGGACCCAGTCCGTATAGTTGCTGCCATCATCTTTCAGCTTGGTTTTCTCTAGGAACGCGTTGAAGTTGAGGACAACATGGGCCATTTGATCTACAAGACATATTGTAAAGATTTTAGACTAAGTTCATGATAATTAAGTTCATCTAATCAAATTACTCAATGAACTCCCACTCAGATAGACATCCCTCTAGTCATCTAAGTGAAACATGATCCGAGTTAACTAGGCCGTGTCCGATCATCACGTGAGACGGACTAGTCAAGATCGGTGAACATCTCCATGTTGATCGTATCTTCTATACGACTCATGCTCGACCTTTCGGTCTTCCGTGTTCCGAGGCCATGTCTGTACATGCTAGGCTCGTCAAGTCAACCTAAGTGTATTGCGTGTGTTCCGAGGCCATGTCTGTACATGCTAGGCTCGTCAACACCCGTTGTATGCGAACGTTAGAATCTATCACACCCGATCATCACGTGGTGCTTCGAAACAACGAACCTTCGCAACGGTGCACAGTTAGGGGGAACACTTTCTTGAAATTATTATAAGGGATCATCTTACTTACTACCGTCGTTCTAAGCAAATAAGATGCAAAACATGATAAACATCACATGCAATCAAATAATGACATGATATGGCCAATATCATTCTGCTCCTTTGATCTCCATCTTCGGGGCGTCATGATCATCTTCGTCACCGGCATGACACCATGATCTACATCATCATGATCTCCATCATTGTGTCTTCATGAAGTTGTCACGCCAACGATTACTTCTACTTCTATGGCTAACGCGTTTAGCAATAAAGTAAAGTAATTTACATGGCGTTCTTCAATGACACGCAGGTCATACAAAAAGTAAAGACAACTCCTATGGCTCCTGTCGGTTGTCATACTCATCGACATGCAAGTCGTGATTCCTATTACAAGAATATGATCAATCTCATACATCACATATATCATTCATCACATCTTCTGGCCATATCACATCACATGGCACATGCTGCAAAAACAAGTTAGACGTCCTCTAATTGTTGTTGCAAGTTTTTACGTGGCTTGTATAGGTTTCTAGCAAGAACGTTTCTTACCTACGTAAAACCATAACGTGATATGCCAATTTCTATTTACCCTTCATAAGGACCCTTTTCATCGAATCCGTTCCGACTAAAATGGGAGAGACAGACACCCGCTAGCCACCTTATGCAACTAGTGCATGTTAGTCGGTGGAACCTGTCTCACGTAAGCGTACGTGTAAGGTCGGTCCGGGCCGCTTCATCCCACAATACCGCCGAAACAAGATAAGACTAGTAGCGGCAAGAAGAATTGGCAACATCTATGCCCATAACTGCTTTGTGTTCTACTCGTGCATAGTAACTACGCATAGGCCTGGCTCTGATACCACTGTTGGGGATCATAGCAGAATTTTAAAATTTCCTACGCATCACCAAGATCCATCTATGGAGTATACTAGCAATGAGGGGAAAGGAGTGCATCTACATACCCTTGTAGATCGCGAGCGGAAGCGTTCTAATGAACGGGGTTGATGGAGTCGTACTCGCCGTGATCCAAATCACTGATGACCGAGTGCCGAACGGACGACACCTCCGCGTTCAACACACGTACGGAGCAGCGACGTCTCCTCCTTCTTGATCCAGCAAGGGGGAAGGAGAGGTTGATGGAGATCCAGCAGCACGACGGCGTGGTGGTGGAAGTAGCAGGATCCCGGCAGGGCTTCGCCAAGCGCAAGCGGGAGGGAAAGGTATTGCAGGGGGAGAGGGAGGCGCCAAGGGATAGGGTACCGCAGCCCTCCCTTCCCCCCTTTATATAGGCCCCCTGGAGGGGGGGGGGCGCTGGCCCTGGAACCCATCTACAAGGGGGGGCGGCGGCCAGGGGGGAAACTTCCCCCCAAGTCAAGTGGGGCGCCCCCACCCCCAGGGTTTCTAACCCTAGGCGCAGGGGGAGGCCCATGGGGGGCGCCCCAGCCCACTAAGGGCTGGTTCCCTTCCCACTTCAGCCCATGGGGCCCTCCGGGATAGGTGGCCCCACCCGATGGACCCCCGGGACCCTTCCGGTGGTCCCGGTACAATACCGATAACCCCCGAAACTTTCCCGGTGGCCGAAACTGGACTTCCTATATATAATTCTTCACCTCCGGACCATTCTGGAACTCCTCGTGACGTCCGGGATCTCATCCGGGACTCCGAACAACTTTCGGGTTTCCGCATACTAATATCTCTACAACCCTAGCGTCACCGAACCTTAAGTGTGTAGACCCTACGGGTTCGGGAGACATGCAGACATGACCGAGACGCCTCTCCGGTCAATAACCAACAGCGGGATCTGGATACCCATGTTGGCTCCCACATGTTCCACGATGATCTCATCGGATGAACCACGATGTCGAGGATTCAATCAATCCCGTATACAATTCCCTTTGTCAATCGGTACGTTACTTGCCCGAGATTCGATCGTCGGTATCCCAATACCTTGTTCAATCTCGTTACCGGCAAGTCACTTTACTCGTACCGTAATGCATGATCCCGTGGCTAACTCCTTAGTCACATTGAGCTCATTATGATGATGCATTACCGAGTGGGCCCGGAGATACCTCTCCGTCATACGGAGTGACAAATCCCAGTCTCGATCCGTGTCAACCCAACAGACACTTTCAGAGATACACGTAGTGTACCTTTATAGTCACCCAGTTACGTTGTGACGTTGGGTACACCCAAAGCACTCCTACGGCATCCGGGAGTTACACGATCTCATGGTCTAAGGAAAAGATACTTGACATTGGAAAAGCTCTAGCAAACGAACTACACGATCTTTTATGCTATGCTTAGGATTGGGTCTTGTCCATCACATCATTCTCCTAATGATGTGATCCCGTTATCAATGACATCCAATGTCCATAGTCAGGAAACCATGACTATCTGTTGATCAACGAGCTAGTCAACTAGAGGCTTACTAGGGACACGTTGTGGTCTATGTATTCACACATGTATTACGATTTCCGGATAACACAATTATAGCATGAACAATAGACAATTATCATGAACAAAGAAATATAATAATAACCATTTATTATTGCCTCTAGGGCATATTTCCAACAGGTTCTGTCTACCATGTTCCGCACATTGTTTGAACAATCAAAATAAGTTGTCAATGAAAATAAGTTGTCAACTATTTTGAAATGAACAATATAAATTAGCTAATAACTATGTTTGAGAAACTCACATAGCGGTAGAATTGGAGGCGTATCAACAAGGACCCAAATGTCCATATTGTCTTGCTCGATGTCAGGATCACCAAGATCCATGGTGACAAGCATACCCTCATCTAAACCATACATCTTGCAAAATGCTTCCCACTTTTTGCAAGTACGACATTTCCTATGTTCATAATTTAAATATTAAACGTCTATAATTAAATATATGTACTAAAAAACCTAAGTTAGATCATTATTATTCATCACGGGTTGAATATCGGTTTGTCGAGTCTTTTCTTGAAAACTCTCAGCTCACGTGGTGTATATATTCGACCGTTGGTGATGGTCGCTCCTCCATTTGTCCCCGAGTGCATTACACCAAAATGTCTAGCACACGGGAACAAAGGAGAAGCGACCCCCACGACAACAGTCGGGATTCTTCGTCCTCTCATATATATATGGTGGAACTCTCCCTCACTGATTCCTCTCTGACATTTGCGACCGTCGGTGATGGTAGCTCCTCCTTTCGTTCTTGAGTGCATTACACCAAATTGTCTAGCACACGGGAATGAAGGAGAAGCTACCCCCACGACAACAGTCGGGATTCTTCGTCCTCTCATATATGGTGGAGACTCGACAGACTTAAAGTCAACCCGAAATATCGTTTAATTATCTTTCTAAAAGAGGATTTGGCTGGTCTCACCTCGATGTCGGAGGGGGCGGTGACGGGGATGACGACGGGGATGATGGAGGGGCCGGGGGCTCCTAGATTTCTGCGAAAACAAAAACCCTATAAGCTATCAACTAATCATATGCATACGCCTTGCATAGTGCTCTCCAATTTTAGCATTCAAAGTAGGAGTAGTTTTCCACTTTGAGCATTCAATAAGCAAAATCAAATCACAAAATAAAGTAGTATTCAAATTAGGATGCATTCAATTATAAGCAAAACTACATCATCTCCATGCGTCCGTACATCGTCGAATATTATCACTAATACACCTCGAATACTATCGTACATATAGCATCGCTAGTACAGCTAGAACCGTAGCGCCCGACGGGTATCGGCGCGGGCGGTGGACACCCAAAGGGACGGAACCATCACAGGATCATAGCTCCAGTGAGATCCCTGAAGAACCTGCCAGGTATTGTCGAACCTGCCCTCCAACGCAACCATGTAGCGACGGACGTGCTGGTCCTCCTCGCTGACACGGTGCCGTACCACCTCCGCGGTGTCCGGAAGCCTCGGCACCGTCACTGGCCCACGCGACCGCCACCAAACAAGGATCGGGTCAACGACGGGCTGGCTCCTCACCAACCTACGCCCACCGGAAGGTAGCACCTCCCAAAACCAGCCCGGCGGAGCCCAGTCCCGGACATGGCCCCTCTGATCAAGCCGGCCTCCTCCGCCGAGTCGACGACGAGGATGCGGGATAGGCATCATCGACGTCGATGCGGGAATAATTGCTTTAACTAAAAAAAACTAGTTTTATTAATTTCCTTGCTAAAAATAAACTACTTCTATAGTAAAATAAACTAGTTTTGTTAAATCAACTAGTTCAACTACTAATTAAGCACTTACTATAAATAAAATAAAATAGTACTTACTAAAAATAAACTACTTCTATATATAGTAAAATAAAGTAGTTTTATTAATTAATCAACTAGTTCAACTAAAAATAAACTAACTTTAAATGCACTAACACTAGAACTAATAACCTAAAATGCACTAAATCAACTAACCTTAAATGTAACTTTTGCAACACAATTTTTTCTCTCCTCTTCTAACCATAAACATTGAACAGAAATAAAACTATACAGCCTAAAAATGCTATGAACAAAAAAAAACTATGAACACATACACATACATCCATCCATATACATGCATATCCATCCATCCATACATACATACATCCATATACATACATACATACATACATCCATATACATACATACATACAAAACCAGGGGCGGCGGCCGCGGCCGCGGCAGCGCACGGATCGGGATGGGAAGGGGCTCACTGGGGGCTCGAGGCAGGACGGTGACGAGGACGACGACGAGGCCGGCGACGATGACGGCGACGAGGACGGCGACAATGACGGCGACGAGGACGACGGGCTCGTGGGGGAGGGGTTACGCGCGCGGCGAGGGCTCGGGG
>NC_057799.1:500402813-500410153 GCF_018294505.1 Triticum aestivum
GAACCGGGACCATAGGCCTTGTGCTGGCACGGTGCGGTGGGAAGTTTAGTCCCACCTCGCTAGTTGAGAGGGGCTCAGAGTGGTTTATAAGCTTTGCTGCCGCCACCCTCTCGAGCTCCTCTCTATTGCAGGCTTACGGGCCTAATCTCTACTTTGCCATGCCTGTTGGGCCTATTGGGCCTTCTGCGGGCCTGAATCCTGGCGCATTGTAGGGTTTCTAGTCGTATTCAGGCCGTGGAGGTCCAGTAGGTGGCATTTTTTTTCCTTTTTTCTTTTTCTTTTTTTATTTCTACTTAAAACTGAATACTTATAGTTTTTTAGTGATTTCTTTTTTGCTTTTAGGTCACAAAAATTATAAACTTTCTGTTAGTGCCATTAGTTTTAATTTTTTTAAATGTATGTGAATCACTAGTTTTATGAATAAATTTACTATAAAAATAGATTTTTGAGTGATTCCATTTCCTGCTATTTAATATTAATATGTTTTATCATTATACTCAATTTGGTAATTTTAGGTTATTTTAAATATCTATTTTAATCAAAACCAGATTTTGTTAATTTTTTTGCTATTAAATTCTTTTTGCTATTAATGTTTTGAACAAAAAATACTTTGTTAATATAAGTTGCATAAATTTTATATAATTTTAGTTTCAAAAATACTAGAGGTTTATATAAGCTTTTTAGTTGATTCCTTTTGCTATTATAGTTTTATAAAAGCTTTTTAGTTGATTCTTTTTGCTATTGAGGAATATTATAGTTTTATTTGAGTCCATCATAACAGAATATTTTAATTGATTTTAGTTTTTTAGTTACTCATAACAAATATTATAGTTTTATGCATTTTATTATTTTTCATGCATTTACTGCTTTTTTGAGCTATAAGACCCGGAAATTGAAAAGCATTTCAAATGAACTCCGAAAAGGTTGAAAATTGGCATGGTATCATCATTTCACCCACATAGCATGTGCAAGAAAGTTGAGAGGGTTACGGCAAAAACTAGATGCACTTCGTGTACAAAACGGACAATCTCTTTCGAAGTATCAGGGTTTCGGACGAAAGCTCATCTGTTACAAAGGGATTTCATTTTTTTGAAATTATTTGAAGTCCAGACTTCTTGTGTGTTCAAAATGCACCAGTCAAAGCAACATCATCAATTTTCAACCATTTTTGACTTCATTTGTTATTTTCCATGCATTTACTGATTATTTTGAGCTAGAAGACCCTGAAATTGGAAAGCACTAGAAATGAACTCTGAAAAGGTTGAAAGTTGGCATGGTATCATCATTTCACCCACATAGCATGTGCAAGAAAGTAGAGAGGGTTACTGCAAAAACTGGATGCACTTCGTGTACAAAACAGACAATCTGTTTCGAAGTACCAGGATTTCATACGGAAACTCATCTGTTACAAAGGGATTTCATTTTTTAAAACTTATTTGAACTCCTGACTTTTTGTGTGTTCAAAATGCACCATTCAAAGCCACATCATCAATTTTCAATCCTTTCTGACTTCATTTGTTATTTTTCATGCATTTACTAATTATTTTGAGCTATAAGACCGGAAAATTGAAAAGCATTTCAAAATGAACTCTGAAAAGGTTGAAAGTTGGCATGGTATCATCATTTCATCCACATAACATGTGCAAGAAAGTTGAGAGGGTGCCGGCAAAAGGTGGATGCACTTCGTGTACAAAACGGACAATCTCTTTCAAAGTATCAGGATTTCATACGGAAACTCGTTTGTTACAAAGGGATTTCATTTTTTAAAACTTATTTGAACTCCTGACTTTTTGTGTGTTCAAAATGCACCATTCAAAGCCACATCATCATTTTTCAACCCTTTCTGACTTCATTTGTTATTTTTCATGCATTTACTAATTATTTTGAGCTATAAGACCCTAAAATTGAAAAGCATTTCAAATGAACTCTGAAATGGTTGAAAGTTGGCATGGTATCATCATTTCATCCACATAGCATGTGCAAGAAAGTAGAGAGGGTTACGGCAAAAACTGGATGCACTTCGTGTACAAAACGGACAATCTGTTTCGAAGTATCAGGATTTCATACGGAAACTCGTCTGTTACAAAGGGATTTCATTTTTTAAAACTTATTTGAACTCCTGACTTTTTGTGTGTTCAAAATGCACCATTCAAAGCCACATCATCAATTTTCAATCATTTCTGACTTCATTTGTTATTTTTCATGCATTTACTAATTATTTTGAGCTATAAGACCGGAAAATTGAAAAGCATTTCAAAATGAACTCTGAAAAGGTTGAAAGTTGGCATGGTATCATCATTTCATCCACATAGCATGTGCAAGAAAGTTGAGAGAGTGCCGGCAAAAGGTGGATGCACTTCGTGTACAAAACGGACAATCTCTTTCAAAGTATCAGGATTTCATACGGAAACTCGTCTGTTACAAAGGGATTTCATTTTCTTGAACTTATTTAAACTCCAGACTTTTTGTGTGTTCAAAATGAACCATTCAAAGCAGAGACTGATTTTGAATGGTGCATATTCAACACACAAAAAGTCTGTAAAGATCGCCAACCCCAACATAAAAAAATGAGCATAGATGCGCCTATAGAGAGAATTCAACCTAAACCATAATAAATTTCTATGAATTTCAGAGAAATTCACTCTGAATTTAGGTCAAATTCCCTGTATAAGGGCATATATTTTCATTTTGAGAGGAGCTCAACAAGGTAGAGAGGGACGGGCTTATAAACCGGTGTGAGTGCCCTTCAGTTGACGAGGTGGGACAAAACTCTGACCGCAACAAGGACCAACCCTTTAGTCTAATGGTCATGGGCTAGGGGCGAGGCGCATTGGTCCCGGTTCGTGCGTGGAACCGGGACCAAAAGGTCCAAACGAACCGGGACCAGTGGCCCACGTGGCCCGGCCTGCCCCCTGGGCTCACGAACCGGGACTAATGGGCTGGCCAGGCCCGAACAAAAGGCCTGTTTTCTACTAGTGTACGCAATTTGCGTATTTTCGAAGAAAAAAAATCCTACCACGTCAATGACCTCCAGTGAAGTAAAACGCTGGGGAGAGGAAAACCATGGTGTGATGGCACAGAAATTAACTTGACCAGTCTATGTGCTACTAGTACTTATCACGGACTGAAGATTAGCTTGCGTGCAGATGAAAAGACACTTGCGCGCCCATGTGCGTCCCAGGTCACATTTCCAGAAACAAGCATGTACGTTATGTGGAAATATGCATGCTCCGGTAGGAAACAGTGATGCCAACAATATGAAGCGCATGCACATGGCGAGTTGGTGACTGTTACCAAGCTACCACACCAACCTACACTGACTATTAGTAATTGCGGCCTGTTTAATAGACCGAGGGATGCCCCATTCTGGTGCTCGTTTCTGGAGACCAATGGTTATCGTGACCGCGTGATGAACCAAGATGCATGTTACGATCGGTCGAGCTGTCTGCACACCGCACCATATTTCCATTCCGGAGCAAGCTTTATCGTGCTCGTCGCAGAGGCAGGCACGACGCGGTGTGGCCCTCTGCATGCGCTCCCATGTGCCCGTGCCATTCCGTTCCGGTGCAGCGGTGCAAGAGAGGCTCTGCAACGATCGATCGATAGACTAGCTCAGAGGCGGAGCCAGGATTTTCTCAAAACATAGGGCTAAAGCTAAGTGACTATAAATGACATTAAATACCACAGATAACAACGCAAGTTAGAAATACACCACCAATTTACATTAAAAATGAAATATAAATTCATTTTTAACGTTATAGGAAATACGATAAAAGAAATAGTTAACAAAGTGCATCATTGCAAAACTTGGTAGTACCATATAAATGAAGACTTGCTTTATTTGAGGCCATTGTTTCTTCACTAACAATAATAGAAGGACCTGGAATTGTAAACATAAAATAGAGTATTTAAAATCAAGACATCCGACGTGTACTAAGCCAATTGTTCATGTGAATTGGAAGAAAAGAAAATTATCACGAAGTGCACGATGTAGTAGAACTTTGCATTTCCAAGCCCTACTGATTTTGTAGGTGATTCACTGATGTTGGTATTGTTTGATCTAGACCGGTTGGGTGTTGTTTGAAAAGGATTTGTATTTCTTTTCTGTTAACAAATAACAATGAAATAAAATTTACTAATAAAGTAATAAAATTTAACCCCGCAAAAAAAAGCCTTAAAATTTAGCATCACAGATTCATTGATTTCGGCTCATAAAAAACGAACTATGGAAAAAAAAAGATGGTACAGGCCTAGTTGGCCAGACCTGAAGTCGATTGTGTAGATGTAGCAGAACAGGAAGGCTCGAGGGGGGAGCTCCGACGAGGCGAGAGATAATCCTATCCGAGCGCCAGGCGGCTGTGCGTAGGTCTGAACGTTCGTCTGTCTAGTCGAGATCTCGAGGGGAACTGGCGGCGCAGCGTAATCGCATCAGATCTTTTTCCTGATCAGACAAGCAAGAGAAAAAAAAACGATGCGGTTGGGCGCTGGGCGATTTATCTGGAAGAATTGGAGCCACCGTGGCGTCGTGGGCTAGTGGTGAACAGCGATGGAAAGCTAGGTACAACCAGTTGGGCTATTGCCGGGCTGAGGCCAGGGCTGCGTTTACATGCCTGGGGCTGGGCCTCTTTAAGGGGAACCTCCTAGTCGGCGCCTTAAGCGCCGGCTGGAGAACCGACGCCCACGCGCCCTATAATTTCGGCCGGCCCATGAAACACATCAAAACAGTAACTAGCGCGGAAAACCCCCCAAAAAAAGTACTCCCTCCGTTCGGAATTACTTGTCACAAAAATGGATGTATCTATAACTAAAATACATCTAGATACATTTATTTTTTGGACGAGTAATTCCGAACGGAGGGAGTAGGTACTACGCAGGATTCGAACTCACGCGCTTCGCAACACGACCAAGCTCGCCAGCCACTGGACCTACCAGCCTTGACTGACCAGAAACAGCGTCAAACATGAAATAACATTGTCACAACGCTATTTGTTGCACATAACCATGTACTATATCGCATCAATTTTTTGGGAAAAAAGTTGTGATAATAAAAAAATATGGATTTTGAAAAAAGGTCATCATTTTTGAAGAAAAGTTTACAAACTTGAAAAAAGTTCACCGAGTTCCAAATGTGTTCTTCAAATTTGAAAAAATGTTCGTCGATTTGAAAATTTTTCATCAATTTTGAATAAAGGTCATAGAAATTGAAAAAAAGTTGATGGAGTTTCAAAATAAATCTACAAATTTGAAAAAAGTTCATCAATTTTTGAAAAAAATCATTGGATTTTGAATAAAATTTCATCAGATTTTAAAAAAGTTCACAAAATCTGAAAAAAGATCATTGGATTTGAAAAAAGTTCAGTGATTTGAAAAAAAATTCATCAATTTGAAGAAAAATTTCACGAAATATTAAAAAATATCAAGCTAGGAAGAAGAAAAATAAAAATAAATAAATAACAGAAACGAAAAAGAAAAAACAGAAACAAAAAACGAAAAGTAAAACAGGAAGAAGGGAAAAGGTAAAAGGAAAAATTACATAAGAAAAGATGTAAATGGACTTTAGGAATCAGGTCAGGTGAGGTGGTGCAGTGGTTAATGCCTGTCGACTTGAATTGGAGGTCGCTAGTTCGGTACCCAGTGGAAGCGCTCTTTTTTGCGTATAAAAAAAAGGAAAATGGGTGAGATGGGCCGGCCCAGCGCGGGGTGGTGCAGGCGCCCATTTGCGGAATACACATTAATGGGCGCCTGCATCGCCAAATAGGATTCACCCTCTTTAAGTCTACAAATGTGGAAAAAAATACTGAATGCTCAACTACTAATTGGGCCACGTCTGGGGCTATAGCCCCAGTTGCCCCAGACCCAATTCCGCCCCTGGACTAGCTAGATGAGGAAACCACTGGGAGCGCCTTGAGCTTCTCTCCGGCTCTTGTGCTCGCGTACGTGGGTGAATATAAGGCCGCCTAATTAGTGGGAGCGCTCTTTTTTGCGTCTACAAAACAGAAAGGAAAATGGGTGAGATGGGCCGGCCCAGCGCGGGGCGCCTGCAGCGCCCGTTTGCAGAATACACATTAATGGGCGCCTACAACGCCAAATAGGATTCGGCCTCTTTAAGTCTACAAATGTGGAAAAAAAAACTAGATGCTCAACTACTAATTGGGCCACACCTTATAGCCAGTGGCGGAGCTTAACAAGAATCTATTGGGGGGCCCAAAGACACAAAAAGAATTAACCAACTGCAACAAACCAGAACTTGTAGCCTCCAGGCAAATTTATACTTATATTATCTATATTGGTCGTAAAATACATGTATGATTAGCAATATATACTTCATAAGAGAACTAACTACACCAAAATATACGACTTGTCTACATGAATATACCGCTCGATCCATATTGGAAGCGACGCTGATGGCCCTTTTTACCAGAAGCTTTATACTATTTCAGTTTTGGTTGCATAGGACAAATATGATCTCTCATGCTATCTCTTTGATTTGGTGGGTATTGCTAAATTTGTGGTCGCAATGCAGGGTCTCGCTCGAAGAATTCCATACCTCGAAATACAACAGGAAGGGGAACTACATTATTTGTTTGAGGCTCGTCATCTTGATTTTCATGTTGTTGTTCCAATTCAAGAAGCAGGGGTAAAGGTTGCGCTGGTGGAGGATATTCTGCTACTGCTTCTCTCCTTTGTCTTTTGAACTACGACTGAATGTTGCCGCTGCTGCTCTTAACCATGGTCACTTGATCAGTCTGATCTCCTTTTGAGAACAACCGATAACAACTACTCAACAGAACAAATACAAATCTGTGATGCAAAACACACAAAAAATCCCCAACTAGATCAGATGAATAGGCATACTAATTGCTAAATTACTAATCAAACTCCTACGGGATTCCTAGTCGTACAGATGCAACACTACACATGGACGTCCGGATGAGGGATCCAAATTGCAAGTTTCCAACAGTTTAAGTAGTGGGCGCAGCCGCATAGAGCACTTACAAATGGGGAGTCGGGGAGGAGCGGCCGGTGACGACGAGTGGCCGGCCGGCCAGCCGACGTGGACGACCACCGAACCCCTGAGACCAATGGCGAAGAGCAGGCGACGATGATGCCCTTGTTCCTCCCACCTCGGCGCAGGGATGTTCGCCAGGTCGAGCTTCGAGTCGGCATCGCCGCCGGTGCGTCGAGCGAGTGCGGCGGCAGGTTCACTGGGGATGGAGGCGAGCGTGGTTGAAGAAGGGGAATCTAGGCGAGCAGGTTACGCACTTACGCTCCGAGCGAGCGACCGTGCCTGAAGTTTGCGTGCGGCCACGATGGTTTGATGGGCCATTAGCCCATTACTT